>NW_022989797.1:0-30000 GCF_902827175.1 Gymnodraco acuticeps
CTACTTCTTACATGTTGAACACAAATACCTGTCCTTTCTACTTCTCACATGTTGAACTCAAATACCTGTACTTTCTACTTCTTACATGTTGAACACAAATACCTGTACTTTCTACTTCTCACATGTTGAACTCAAATACTGTACTTTCTACTTCTCACATGTTGAACTCAAATACCTGTACTTTCTACTTCTTACATGTTGAACACAAATACCTGTACTTTCTACTTCTCACATGTTGAACTCAAATACCTGTACTTTCTACTTCTTACATGTTGAACACAAATACCTGTACTTTCTACTTCTCACATGTTGAACACAAATACCTGTACTTCTACTTCTTACATGTTGAACTCAAATACCTGTACTTTCTACTTCTTACATGTTGAACACAAATACCTGTACTTTCTACTTCTCACATGTTGAACTCAAATACCTGTACTTTCTACTTCTTACATGTTGAACACAAATACCTGTACTTTCTACTTCTCACATGTTGAACACAAATACCTGTACTTTCTACTTCTTACATGTTGAACTCAAATACCTGTACTTCTACTTCTTACATGTTGAACACAAATACCTGTACTTTCTACTTCTTACATGTTGAACACAAATACCTGTACTTTCTACTTCTCACATGTTGAACTCAAATACCTGTACTTTCTACTTCTTACATGTTGAACTAAAATACCTGTACTTTCTACTTCTTACATGTTGAACTCAAATACCTGTACTTTCTACTTCTTACATGTTGAACACAAATACCTGTACTTTCTACTTCTTACATGTTGAACTAAAATACCTGTACTTTCTACTTCTCACATGTTGAACTCAAATACCTGTACTTTCTACTTCTTATATGTTGAACTCAAATACCTGTACTTTCTACTTCTTACATGTTGAACTCAAATACCTGTACTTTCTACTTCTTACATGTTGAACTCAAATACCTGTACTTTCTACTCTTACATGTTGAACACAAATACCTGTACTTTCTACTTCTTACATGTTGAACTCAAATACCTGTACTTTCTACTTCTTACATGTTGAACCAAATACCTGTACTTTCTACTTCTTACATGTTGAACACAAATACCTGTACTTTCTACTTCTCACATGTTGACTCAAATACCTGTACTTTCTACTTCTTATATGTTGAACTCAAATACCTGTACTTTCTACTTCTACATGTTGAACTCAAATACCTGTACTTTCTACTTCTTACATGTTGAACACAAATACCTGTACTTTCTACTTCTTACATGTTGAACTCAAATACCTGTACTTTCTACTTCTTACATGTTGAACACAAATACCTGTACTTTCTACTTCTCACATGTTGAACTCAAATACCTGTACTTTCTACTTCTCACATGTTGAACACAAATACCTGTACTCACAAATACCTGTACTTTCTACTTCTCACATGTTGAACTCAAATACCTGTACTTTCTACTTCTTACATGTTGAACTCAAATACCTGTACTTCTACTTCTTACATGTTGAACTCAAATACCTGTACTTTCTACTTCTTACATGTTGAACTCAAATACCTGTACTTTCTACTTCTTACATGTTGAACTCAAATACCTGTACTTTCACTTCTTACATGTTGAACACAAATACCTGTACTTTCTACTTCTTACATGTTGAACACAAATACCTGTACTTTCTACTTCTACATGTTGAACCCAAATACCTGTACTTTCTACTTCTTACATGTTGAACACAAATACCTGTACTTTCTACTTCTTACATGTTGAACTCAAATACCTGTACTTTCTACTTCTTACATGTTGAACACAAATACCTGTACTTTCTACTTCTTACATGTTGAACACAAATACCTGTACTTTCTACTTCTTACATGTTGAACAAAAAATACCTGTACTTTCTACTTCTTACATGTTGAACCCAAATACCTGTACTTTCTACTTCTTACATGTTGAACCCAAATACCTGTACTTTCTACTTCTTACATGTTGAACACAAAATACCTGTACTTTCACTTCTCACATGTTGAACACAAATACCTGACTTTCTACTTCTTACATGTTTGAACACAAATACCTGTACTTTCTACTTCTTACATGTTGAACCCAAATACCTGTACTTTCTACTTCTTACATGTTGAACTCAAATACCTGTACTTTCTACTTCTTACATGTTGAACCCAATACCTGTACTTTCTACTTCTTACATGTTTGAACTCAAATACCTGTACTTTCTACTTCTTACATGTTGACTCAAATACCTGTACTTTCTACTTCTTACATGTTGAACTCAAATACCTGTATTTCTACTTCTTACATGTTGAACACAAATACCTGTACTTTCTACTTCTTACATGTTGAACTCAAATACCTGTACTTTCTACTTCTTACATGTTGAACTCAAATACCTGTACTTTCTACTTCTTACATGTTGAACTCAATACCTGTACTTTCTACTTCTTACATGTTGAACACAAATACCTGTACTTTCTACTTCTTACATGTGAACTCAAATACCTTGAAACTTTCTACTTCTCACATGTTGAACTCAAATACCTGTACTTTCTACTTCTTACATGTTGAACACCAATACCTGTACTTTCTACTTCTCACATGTGAACTCAAATACCTGTACTTTCTACTTTCTCACATGTTGAACACAAATACCTTTACTTTCTACTTCTTACATGTTGAACACAAATACCTGTACTTTCTACTTCTCACATGTTGATACACAATACCTGTACTTTCTACTTCTTACATGTTGAACACAAATACCTGTACTTTCTACTTCTACATGTTGAACCCAATACCTGTACTTTCTACTTCTTACATGTTGAACCCAAATACCTGTACTTTCTACTTCTCACATGTTGAACTCAAATACCTGTACTTTCTACTTCTTACATGTTGAACTCAAATACCTGTACTTTCTACTTCTTACATGTTGACCCAAATACCTGTACTTTTCTACTTCTTACATGTTGAAACACAATACCTGTACTTTCTACTTCTTAATGTTGAACCCAATACCTGTACTTTCTACTTCTTACATGTTGAACACAAATACCTGTACTTTCTACTTCTTACATTGTTGAACACAAATACCTGTACTTTCTACTTCTTACATGTTGAACTCAAATACCTGTACTTTCTACTTCTTACATGTTGAACTCAAATACCTGTACTTTCTACTTCTTACATGTTGAACTCAAATACCTGTACTTTCTACTTCTTTCATGTTGAACTCAAATACTTGTACTTTCTACTTCTCTCATTTCCCAAACAGCTGGTTCCTTTAGTCTGAATGTGTGTTTGGTGCGTGATCATTATTCTTTAGAGTCATTGCGTGCCTATTGATTTGAACACTATCCGTGTATCCATCATTTCCTGGTCTTCTCTAAAGAAGAGGGACCAATGGAAACGTTGTCATGTTGCCGTTGTTCAGCATGGAAACATTCATTAGCTAACAATGACATTATTGTTCTATTAATATAAAGGGAGCTCAGGTACTCTTTAAAGCAGCTGCTAGTTATGGGTACTTTTTACTGAAGTACATTTCAAAGCCTCTTTACTTTGACTTGAGTAAAGAAGTTTAGTCAGTACTTCTACTTTTACCAGAGTATTTTTAAACACGAGTATCTGTGCTTCTACTTGACTAAAGGATGTGTGTACTTTTACCATCTCTGGTTATGTCTGAATGTTTACAAAAATGACAATGAAGATACAAATCATAGTATTTCAAAATAAAGCATGTGGTAGCTGCAGTGCGAGTGTGTACCTTGCGTTGGTCCCAGCAGGAAACAGGTTGACGGCCTTGATGAGCATCTGGAGGTCTTCCTCGTTGAAGCCCTTCCCCGACCCCCCTCCTCCTCCTGCGCTGGCGTGATCAGAGCGGGTCGGCTGCCGCTGCTGAACCTCCGCCTCCTTCTCCCTCTGCAGCTGGGCGTTCACCTCCTGGACCTGAGAGGTGGGGGAGAGACACACACACACACACACACACACACACACACACAATTGTAAGAAATAAAATCAATATATTTACTTCTAACAAAAGAACACATCACACTTAACTTTCCTGTTTTCCTGGGGTTAAATGTGACACGTTTCTAGATGTTGCTATGTCAGAATAAGGGGGTATTTCATCTAAGAAAACTTCAGAAGAAAACAAAAGATAACTACTCTCATTGAAATGTTGAATACCCCAAGGTTTTATGATAGAAATGTAGAGTACGGGTTCCCAGCACATAGAAACTACCGGATGATAACTTGCATATGTTGGGGAATTAGCACAATTAGCTTAAGTTGCATTAATTAGCATATCAGACAATAGTTAGGCTAGCTTGGCTGATTTGGACAATTTTGGCGTGGTTTTAAGGGTTATTGAAGATGCTGAATCAATTTCTGAAACTTTAAGGATCGAATCTGGCAGTTTTGGGTCTGCTAAAACTTTAAAATCAACCCAAAAGTCATCAAAATCAGTCCACCAAGAGTAAAAATATGGCCACTTTCTGTTAAAACTGCCATTTTCGATCCTGAAAATGGCAGAAAATCCATTTAGCATCCTCAAATAACCTTAAAAAAAAAACCACTCCAAAATCAGCTAATTCCTTTTTTTCGTTTAATAAAGAGGTTGTATGTGTATTGATTTATGTGATCAGCTTTACCAGGGTATATGCAGGAATCCTGAAGTCAGATGTAAGACCTTTTTAAGACCCTTTCCATACATTTTAAGACCTCATCGCCACTTTGAGTTCTAACCGGTTACCTTGGCGACACACTTCACCTCACATTGACTATATACAGTATTGATTGTCCTTCCTCCTTATCTTCCAACCATTTGGACGCAGACTTGCATTTCCCCATAACGATGTTGCTTAGCAACCGGCATAAACGGACCTCCGCGCTATCAAGCAGTGAGCGTGCGATGTCCTGTTCAGATGACGTCACATCCAACGGGATGCCAACAATAAACTACACAGAATCACACTACACGCCTACGCCATGATTACATTCAGGCACACTGTAGAATACAACCTCTTTGGACCATTTATATACTTATTGAAAACAAGCTACAAAATGTAACACCTTGGAAAATGCCGTTTAATACTTTTTAATAGCCTTCATTTTCGCTAAATTGATTTATCAACTTTTAATACTTTTTAAGACCCCTGTTTACAAACAGTTCAAACGACAGAGGGCAAAAGTTGCACAGTTGACTGACAGACAACACAAAGGTTAAGAGGGCTTTACATACAGCATCTTACCATATTAGCTGTGAAATAAAAAGGGGAAAGGCCAGGAATAATTCTCTTTACCTGCTTCACCACGGCCACCTTGCTGTCCTCTCTGGAGCCCAGAGCCAGGATCTCATTCAGGGACTGCAGGCTGGAAACACAGATTTGTGATAAGAGGAGATAAAACTACATTCAATATCCTCCAGGTGATGCTGTTGTATATGTCTGTACCTGGTCAGCTCCAGGCGATCACAGAGCTTCTCCACCTCCTCCATCATCTTCACACTGTCAGATTCCTCCTCAGTGAAGTAATTCCAGGTCTGTGGAGTGAGTAGACGAGATTAAACAAAGCACTCTTACTGCTGAAGGTTAGAAAGTGTCCAGAAATGCTTTTTTTTTTCTGAGCACAAACCTTGCAGGAAGTCCTGAGTTTCTGCCTCTCCTTCTTGATGGCCTTCTTCTGGATCTCCTTCTCCTTCTTGGCCAGCTGAGCCACCTGCCTGGCCTCCTCTTCCTCCTTCTCCTTCGCCAAACGAGCCGCATCGATCTCCGCCTGCCGGGCCTGAAAACACACAGGAAACTGACTGATGAGACACTTGTCATCACAAACTCATTTAAAGGGGCCCTATTGTGCTTTTTTAGGGGTTTCCCCACATCAGCAGGAGAGGACTCTTTAAAGTAGAGACACTACATACTGATATACACCTGAACATCAGCAGGAGAGGACTCTTTAAAGTAGAGACACTACATACTGATATACACCTGACCTATCAGCAGGAGAGGACTCTTTAAGAGTAGAGGAACAACTACATACTGATATCAACACCTGAAACATCAGCAGTGAGAGGACTCTTTACAGTAGTAGACGACTACATACTGAGTATACACACCTGAACGGCGGGTCAGCTAGGAGAGGACTCTTTAAAGTAGCAGACAACGGTGACATACGTGATATATACACCTGAACATCAGCAGGAGAGGACTCTTTAAAGTAGAGGCACACGACATACTGATATCACCCTGAACATCAGCAGGAGAGGACTCTTTAAAGTAGAGGGACACTACATATGATATACAACCTTGAAACGATCAGCAGGAAGAGGACCTCTTTAAAGTAGAAGACACTACATACTGGATATACACGTGAACATCAGCAGGAGAGGAAATCGTTTAAAGTGAGAGACACCTACATACTGGATATTACAGCCTGAACATCAGCAGGAGAGGACTCTTTAAAGTAGAGGGTGACACTTACATACTGATTATACACCCTGAACATCCAGCAGGAGAGGGACTCTTTAAAGTAGAGACCATTAGAGGAACCACTACATACTGATATGACACCCTGAACATCAGCAGGAAGAGGACTCTTTAAAGTAGAGACACTACATACTGATATACACCTGAACATCAGCAGGAGAGGACTCTTTAAAGTAGAGACACTACATACTGATATACACCTGAACATCAGCAGGAGAGGACTCTTTAAAGTAGAGACACTACATACTGATATACACCTGAACATCAGCCAGAGAGAGGACTCTTTAAAGTAGAGACACTACATACTGATATACACCTGAACATCAGCAGGAGAGGACTCTTTAAAGTAGAGACACTACATACTGATATACACCTGAACATCAGCAGGAGAGGGACCTTTAAAGTAGAGACACTACCATACTGATATACACCTGAACATCAGCAGGAGGAGGACTCTTTAAAGTAGAGACACTACATACTGATATACACCTGACATCAGCAGGAGAGGACTCTTTAAAGTAGAGACACTACATACTGATATACACCTGAACATCAGCAGGAGAGGACTCTTTAAAGTAGAGACACTACATACTGATATACACCTGACATCAGCAGGGCATCAGCAGGAGAGGACTCTTTAAAGTAGAGGACACTACATACTGATATACACCTTAACATCAGCAGGAGAGGACTCTTTAAAGTGTAGGGACACTACATACTGATATACACCTGAACATCCAGCAGGAGAGGACTCTTTAAAGTATGAGACACTACATACTGATATACACCCTGAACATCGAGGAGAGGACTACTTTAAGTAGAGACATACATTACTGATATTACACCTGAACATCAGAGGAGAGGACTTTTAAAAGTAGAGACACTACATACTGATATACACCTGAACACATCAACAGGAGAGGACTCTTTAAAGTAGAGACAACTACACACTTGATATGAAGCTGAGGTTAATCCTTTCAATGAGAAAAAGATCAGGATTTCTTGGCACTACTTTACATTGCTGTGATGATGGTTTAAAAAGAAAGACTCTTACCCGCTCCTTCTCCTCCTGCTCTCTCTTCTTGGCTTCCACCTTGGCCTTTTTCTCAGCCTCCTTCCTGGCTTTCTCCTCATCTTTGAATTTCTTTATTCTCGGGTCAAGGCTGTAAGCAGAATCTGCAGCGAACAACACATGAGTTATTGGGGGTTTTCTCTCCATAATTGTAAATAGTGTTGTGGTATTTTGATTGTGTTTTCTACATCTTGCAGTGTGAGACTGTACCAACTAGGTTTCGCATTCTGTTCATCTCCTCCTTCTTCCTCACGGCTCTGGAACCTCGATTCTGCTTTTCGATCCACCGCCTCTCGTCTCGACTGCAGGGAATAAAAACACCCGTCAGATATTTAAATCTATAACTCGGGATGTGCATCGGTACGTTTGGGTCGCTGCTCACCACTCAGCCTTATCCTTTTCCTCCTCATCGAGGTATGAGAATTCCCTCCATGAATCGAAGTTGTACCTTAAAAAGGAAATGGACAAAACAAGTTTACACACACTGACACTAAATAAATACTGAACATGAATGTTTCTGTTCTGACACTGAGATCAGTTTCTGAAATGTTTCACTTTTAAATGAAACGGATTGTTGTCGTTTTTGTTTATTTGAATGTTTTTATCTCTGTGTTTAATAATATCTGTTCTACTTCCTTTGTTTTATAAGGTGTATAGTTAATTTTCAATCTTTGTATTTAAATGTCTACTGATTAAATGCAAAAGCACTTTGTAACCATTTAAAATCTACTATATAAATAAAGTTTCCTATTATTAATCAGGTATTGAAATAGATTTACTTGAACCCTTTATTCCTCCTATTTTCAATGCAGAGGATTAAGCACTTTAACATGTTCTGCTAATATAATAATTGATACATTTTAGAAATTAATCTCCTTTAACCAGTTAGCTTCTTTTGGCTAAATGTCAAGATGTTTACATATTAAGAGATCAACTCTAAAAGAATGTGTCAGTGATGCCAGAAAACAATATTTCTGTTCGTCAAAAACTGTATAATTACTCAAAAAATATGACCATGTTGTTTAATAGAGCGTCAGACGGCCGAGACAGCGTTGTTTTTACAGAGCACCGACGTTGTTGTTTACGTCCGTGCCGCCATACGGGTGTCATGAGGCGCTTTCACACCGGAGTACTTTTCCCTTTTAGTTCCGATAGTTCCTGGGATTTTGCGTTCACACCAAAAAGAGAACTTAGTTCATGAGAACTTTTACCCCCATTTTTAGTGCCTGCTAGAGAGGTGGGACTTTCCTGGGGAGAAAGAAGTTCCAATTTCTAATTGGCTGGGCGGATTGCAAACCATGCCCCGTAAAACTCTGAAAAGTTTTGTGAAGCCGCCATTGTATTTGCTGGCATTAGCATTATTAGCATTAGCCCAGCGCAGAAACGCAGAGAGACTAACTTATGGCAACACAAAATAAAACATGGGAGCGGTGGAGATGAGGAGGTGTCGGTGTTCTGGCGATTTACTCGGAAGGCTTCAGTAGAAGCTGCTGGGAGTCCCAGCAGCTTCTACTGAAGCCAGTCCCTAACTCCGGGGACTTCCGGCCGGGGACTCCGGGTGGCAGTATATGCCGTGAAGTGGTTTGCGGCCTGCCAGTAAACCCAAAGCAGAAGAAGAAGAAGTGATGTCAGCGGCTTCTTTTGCTAATCCTCCCTCACTGACTTATTCCGGTGTGAACGCGATTGGCTCTTAGTTCCATGGGGGAACTAAGTGCTGGCACTAAGTACGGCAAAGTACTTGGTGTGAGAGAACTATGTTCTCGCGATAATTGATATATCTTATAAACAAGATCAGCGCCACAGTATCACCGGCTCATACGATAGCTTTATAGGAAAACCCCTGACTGTGGATATAGATATTTTTAAGAGCTTTGATTCGTGTTGTATTTTTGTATATTTGGGAATATGGGGGTTGAGTAAAGGGTAATCGGATTAGATCATAATCTGTATACTTGGTATAACTGATAAATCTGATTATTCTACACGTTACAGGAAACAACCCCTTATAAAACCAACGTTTCATCAACAGGGCGGCAGATTAAACGGCCCCTACTCACCAAAAAGAGTAAAAATTATCGACTTCTTCGAAAGTGGACTCCATGGTCCCCAGCTTGGGCACGTGCTTTTTGGAGGTCCATCTTGCATTTCTCTCAAAAACGGGAGCATACACTTCAGTAAAGTTCTCTTTGCCTTCGTTCTTTGAAGGCACGCTGTTATCGAAGGTGGGGTCTACGCTGTCGAACGCTCTCCTCTTCACCGGGTCCGACAGGATCTCAATAGCTGGGGTTGAAACGAGAAACACGGGAAAGAGAAACAGTGAATTTACGACAATCAAGTAATGAGTGAGAGCTGATGAACAACCAGAGTTTATTTATACAGCACATTTCAACACAAGGCAATTCAAAGTGCTTTACGAAAGACATTAAGAAACATATTATGAAATGATGAAAATGTTATTGTCTGTTTTTTAAATTTTTTAAATTGTCTTGCTTTTTATTAATGCTACCGTGTTGTGTAATGTTTTTACACTGTTCATGCTCACTGCTCGTAGCACTTCGGGATTTGAAGTCAAATACGAAGTGCTTTTTAAACCCATTAATAGTCCGTTTTCTGCTGCCAGACGACAGTTTCAGAAGGTTCGGTTTCAACTCAAACGGACTGTAAACTTTAAACACAAGTCATGTGCTCGGAAATGCTGTTCAACCATTGGTCAGACATCAAGGGGGTAAAAACGCAAATCCCGACAATTTCTACCGGAGCCTCCGCCGTGGAGCATCGGCAGGTTATTCTCATGCTGCCGTTAATCTGGAGATCAACAGACACTCGCGCATATGATTATATAACCAGACAACGTCCGTTAAAAAACATTATAACATAATGAGACGTTCTGCAGTCAGGAGGAGGTTTCACCGACGACAGGTGGCTCTGACTTTTATGTAGTTGACGGAGCATTTTTACTTTACAGAAAACTGTTCAACACTTTATTCTGCTTCACTCTTTAACTAAACAACCGCGGATGTCTTCAAAATCTTTATCGAAAGACTCTTTCGCTAAAGATTTGAAGACATCCGCGTTCTTGTGACTCGTAAATACTACGCTTCCTATGTGTTGCTGCGGACTGCGTTCACACCAGCGATGAACCGCTCCAGAGTTCACGAGCAAGCGTTCCGAGACCACCTATTTTAGGCGGACCAGAGTCCGGTTGTTTAGTTCACTTCAGAGGTCTCGGACTGCGTTCACACCGACCCAAACGAACCGCACCAAGCGGCTAAACGCACCAGGGTTCGATTCAACCGGACTATACAAGGCAGGTGTGAACGCACCCTTAAAAACACTCATTTAAAAGCAAAGCTGCATGAATGAAAGTCACAGTGAGATACACTGAAATGTTTAGCTCTGACTCAATCATTGCTCACTGTTTAGCAGAAAGAGTTTTCTTTGACTTCACTTTCTTTCTACTTTCTTGTCCTTCAGTACAGGACAGTCTCTTCCTATAACTCCATATGCAAAACATGAGGAAATTGGTTTTGTTTTTGATTCTTTTAACATGGAATATCTTTGCATTTCCTATTTCCTGTCATACAAAATAGCTTACCAAGTGTTCTTATGTACTCACTGGAATACAAATACATTGAATCGGTGCTTTTGCAGGATTACTGGGTGGTAGTTTTATAGTTCCTTTTGATACATTTAAGCATTTTAAAACTCTTCAATGGCCACACGCTACCTCTCTGAGCTGCTACACCCCCACTCGCCTTTATTCAGGTCAGCTGATCACCTCCTGATTGTTTCCAGAACAAAGCTAAAGCACAAAAGGGGGGCCATGCTTTCTCTGCTGGCGCCCCTAAACTGTGGAGCACCTCCACATCAGACACGCTCCCACACAGTTTATATATATATATATATACACACTTTTTACTTTTGTTGTTATTTGTCTTTACTTGCTTGTAAGGCGCTTTGAGCACCAGGAAAAGCGCTAGATAAATGTATTATTATTATTATTAACAACACAGGGTATATGCAGGAATCCTGAAGTCAGATGTAAAACCTTTAAAGACCCTCTCCATACATTTTAAGACCTCATCGCCACTTTGAGTTTTAACCCGTTACCTTGGCGACACACTTTACCTCACATTGACTATATACAGTATTGATTGTCCTTCCTCCTTATCTTCCAACCATTTGGACGCAGACTTGCATTTCCCCATAACGATGTTGCTTAGCAACCGGCGTAAACGGACCTCCGCGCTATCAAGCAGTGAGCGTGCGATGTCCTGTTCAGATGACGTCAAACCCAACGGGATGCCATCAATAAACTACACAGAATCACACTACACACCTACGCCATGATTACATTCAGGCAGACTGTAGAACACAACCTCTTTGGACCATTTATATACTTATTGAAAACAAGCTGCAAAATGTAATACCTTGGGAAATGCCGTTTAATACTTTTTAATAGCCTTCATTTTCTCTAAATTGATTTATCAACTTCTAATACTTTTTAAGACCCCGCGGACACCCTGGATTATATCTGGTCTTAAAACCAATGTCTTCTCCTTAGCGTTCTGCACTCTGTAGATGGTAGTGCTATTAAATGGTATTGTTTTTATTATTGTTTATTTTGTGTTCATATCTTTATTTGTTTTTGTTCTGTGAGCTGCGCGATTTTGTATTTCTCTGTACAATTGATGTACGAGTGTTAGATCATTTCTTCAGAAGAGCACAGCCTCGTAGCCTTGTTTTTTGGCCATCATATATGCCTCAACTAATTAGATATATTTACACTGCAAAACATTAAGAAATGTTGTTTTTACACACGCCATTTTAACCTCATTGAAAAGGTAACCGGTACAGAACAGGACTTCCCGATGATCCAGTCATGAGTAGGGATGGGTATCGTTTGAAATGTATCGATTCCGATTCTTATCGATTCCCCGTTTCAATTCCAAAATTGTAAAAGAGGTCAAACGTTTAGATAACAAAAATATCTTTATTTTTTTTAAGCTTTAACTGACATTTTTACAAATAAAAAATATACATGCAATACAAATGTATTGCACAATAGCTGTGCTTTATTTTAACTGAGCTACGCCTGTGGCAAGCTGTTAACAGGCATTACACTGTGCCTTGTCTTTTTCTTTTTTAGTGTAGTGGAGCATCACTTCAGAGCGTTTACCGCGACCCATCTTTGGTGTTATGAAGTGACTGAGCTCGTGAACTGTCTACGGGAGGGACGGGGGGAGCCTCGCTGCGGGGCAACTGGACCTCTGTCGCCGCAACTTACATGATGCCGTTTAAAAATATGACCGTCAGCGTACCGAGCCGGCCGTTCTGTGATTCTCCAGAACACACAGATGGCCAGTCCGCCCTTACCCTGGCTGTATTCCACCGGGTCGCCGCGGCGCAGACGGACCCGGTGGAATACAGGGTCTACCGCGTTTAGGAACCGTTAAGTAGAACCGAAAGTGTGTATTTTGTATGGGTACCCGGTACCCGGCATTTTCTTATCGGTTCTCATCTGGAACCGAGTTTTGGTTCCCAACCCTAGTCATGAGTGTTAGTGTTGTATACCTTTAGTTATACAGGTGAAGTAGTCGTTGTCTCCCTCTCCAATCTGCTCTCCTGCAGCTTTCCTCTTGTCCGGATGGTGCTTCAACACAATCCCTTTGTCTGTGGAGCAGAGAGTCAATAACATTATTTACTGGACATCGAATAAAAGGACCCATTAGAGCAGGAGGAATAAGACATGTACTCACGGGCGGTTTTGATCTGTTTCTGCGTGGCTTTGTATCTCAAGTGTGGAAGCCCGAGGACACAATAGTGATCTTGATTCTGACAAACAAAATTATAATAATGAGTTTAATTTATTATATTTTGTGCATGTCCTTTATCTTTATACAATGTTACAAATTGTTTCATTTAATTCATAAAATATCTTTAAATGAACTCTAAAACATACAAAGGTTACTGAACACATTGATCCATGGTAATTAAAAACAATTCACTTTTTGTGCCGAAACAAATAAATAATATTGGGAAAAAGGAAATAATCTATTGGTCGCTCAACTCAAACATATATCCAAAGACTTATTCCAGCCTCTCAGATGTGAGGATTTCTTCTATTTGAAGTTTAAATTGTTGTAAATTCAACATGTTTGAGTTTGAAGAAGCTCAAGGTGCCCAAAAACAGTAGGTTGCATTAAAACGGCGCTCTCAAAAGGAAGCAGAAACCTTCAAGTTCCCCTATTGTACTGTTCTTCAATATATCACAGGTCTCAGATATATACAGAGCCTGTCTCTGATTGGCTGAAACACCAAACAGATCATTGCAGCATCCCATAATCCCCACAGAGGGGACACGTGTTGTAGAAGAGACATGAACAAGTGGATTTTGCATAATAGGTGACCTTTAATTCCCGAGATATCTTTGGACCTTTACCTTCCAGTCTTTGGGGTCGAGGGTCCGCAGCATGGGGTATTCCTGCAGCACGAACTCCTCGTCCTCCGACTCCTCTGAGGACTGCTGCTCCTCCTCCAGCTCCTGGAAAGAGGCCGAAGCGGTCCTGTTCCTCCTCTTGATGTACGCCTCGAACCAGCGGCCCACCGGCTCCACCTGGATCTGCACCGAGGCTGAGGACACGGAGCAGAGAACAACTGATTCCTGACAACTTCACTCGAGTTCAGAGGCGTTTAAAAACTCATAACACATTTTGTACTATTTAGCCTTTTAGGAAGCAAACTCTCAAATGTCGAGGACGCTTCCTTGGCAGGACCATGGATGTATAGTAACAACTGGATACAGCGTGGGAGGCGGGGTCTCGTTATTTCCTATGAGAGCTGCTCATTGGCGCATGATGACAAAATGGCCCAACTTTTGAGAGAGCAAAACGTCACAGATTACCCAGCATGCCAAGCTTTCAGAGCGGAAGAACCCCTTAAGCCCCGCCCCCTGAGCTCCCACTCTCGGCTCAGTAGAATGAATGGAGAGAAAATAAATCTAGATTCGGCTTTTAGTGCATTTTACAACTTTAAGGACCGAATGATTCTAATAAGGGCTCTAACATAGTTCATGCTGGGTAGTTTATTTAGTTTTTTAAAAAGTATCCACCGATTTACAGACGTTTCTTTCCCCATGTTAGTCAATGGGAAAAGTTGTTTTGGACCGGGTGACGTCACGGACTGATACAGAAGTTGCAGTACCGCCGTTTGGACACAATGAATGTTGGGCACAGAGTCCGGCGCACTTCCTGGGGGCTTGGGTAGCACATGGGTGTTTCTCAATGTCGAGGAAGACTGCTCCAGAGCCACTATTTCAAGCATACTACGTCATCGAGTGCCGCCGAAGGACTTCCGAAGTGACTCGGTTTCTGAGAAACACCCCATGTCACCCCACCTCACTTCCTTCAGAAGCGAGGCAAGAATCCTTCCTGGCATTCGGAAAACGAAGAATGGAACAGACGAGCAAGTGTGCAGGTGTGCGTCATACGAGAGGCCCCGCCACAGATTTCGGGAAATTGGTCCGTGTGCAAAGCATTGTGGGGATTTTAAGACCGTGGAGGATACACACGTGCAGCCTCAACATTTCTCTCTACGAAGGACGCCGGGCTCGGTAGAATTCCAAGCATCCTGGACATTGGAACAGTCCTTCGGCGGCACTCGATGACGTAGCATCCTTGAAATAGTGGCTCTGGAGCATCCTTCCTTGACATTGAGAAACACCCCTGCTCTCTGCTGCACTTTCTCGATGCATTTTAACCCGTCACCTGATTGTGTGTTGAATTTGCACTATCCTCCTTTTAATGCACAATTTCATCGTTGTACCTTTAATCTAAATGTATTTTTTACATACGTCTACTCTATGCTATTTTTAGTTATGTGTGTATCTGTATTCTGTGTGATATCAATGTTCTGTGAAATGTCTATGGTAAGCACTTCGGACTGCACTTGTTGTATGGAAGGTGCTATACAAACAAAGATTATTATTATGTGTCATAGGTACAGCTATAGTGTAGATATGGAAATCTGAAGTCCCAGGCTCCTCGAACCGAGCAGAAATAATATATATAAGACTTAAAACCATCTGTTATAAATCCGTCTGCTACTTGACCCCTGACTTTGTATCAACACCATAAAAACATTATGAATCACATGAATGCAAATCATGTGAACAGTGCATTTCTGCTCCACTACCTCTTTAAAGTCTGCACAGCTCTCCAGTTTGAATATAGTATTTAATTGTCATACTTTATTAGATTTGAATGTACTCAGATCCTGACATAATTATATGTTGTGTAAATATTGTCTTTATTTTTGATTTGTTACAATAGCCTTAAAACTAAAAGTGTAATATATTACAGTGTGTCTTTGTATGGGAACTATATACAGAATAATACGAGCTAAAAATAGATATGGAAACAAATATGGAGCCCCAACAGGATATTAGATTTGTCCTAATGCTGATGTTAATATAAACACATGAGCATCTTGAAGAATAGAAACTGACATATGCTATGGATGGGACTAAAATAGTTAACAATTCAAACATGTCAGCAGTATTTGGTAAAGACTGAGGGTGGGACAGAAACCTGATTCTCATCTGAACACCTATATGGAGCCCCAACAGGATGTTCAATTGTTTTAACGCCAATTAAAGTAATATATACACATATTAGGATCTTGACGAATTGACACTGAGATACCTAACAAATATTGTTACTGGTACTTTTGGTTGTCCACCTTTTTGTTAATTGTAGTTTGTGTAATTTCAGTTTTTATCTTTCATATTTTAAGCTTGCCTCTTAATTAATATGTTTGCCTCTTAATTTAACAATAAAAATGTGCCTTTTGTGGCAGTAATACAGGTACTCTGATATCTGTACTATACTAATGCCACCACCACTCATTCTAGCACTACTACTAGTACTGCAGTTCTATATATGTATGTATGTATATCAGTGAGACTGTATACCGTAGAGTATTCAATGTATTCAATCATTTCTTTATATTGTGTATTATTTAGATACTATAGTGAAATGTGTCCTTTCTATTGAGAATGTGTATATACTTGCTTTGTTGTATTTGACCCTTTTAAACATTGTTAACTAGTGTAATGATGATTGACAACACTGCTGCTGTTACAAAATAATTCCCCATTTGACATAATAAAGTATCCATTATAGTATTTAGTACAGTCATCCTGGAGCTAATTCATTACTTTCTACATGTTGTACATGTGTCTACATGGCAGTGTACTAAATACAGTTTTTTATTCTGTCTCTATCATTATTGTCTCTTTGATTTAACAGTGTTAATGTCCCCTCTTTGGGACTAATAAAGGTATTCTGATTTGTATCTATGTTTAGCTGCGTGTTAGAGCCTCAATGCTCAGCATTGTAGCTTCTTTAGCCGGCTAACGTTCACCCCCTCCGGCCTCCCGGTACTCACCGACAGCGGCTTTAAAAACAGCCGTCTCATCTCCGTCCAGCGCTGTTAACAACATCTTAGAAAGTATGAACTACAAGAGCATCCAGGTGCAAAAATAATCAGGTGAAAGTGTTCAAAGTGCTGGAGTTGGTGGTCGCTCATTAAAACACCACATGGGCCTCCTGGTGCCGAAAAAACGAGCCGTGACGTCATGTGCTCAACAACTCCGTGTAGGGGGATAATGGTTCCGACGTAACTTTAGTTCCTCTTTGACACAAATATTTGATTTATCCGAAATTGGGGATTTATTTTGTCAAAGTATGAATAGAATAAAATACAAATAAATATTAACAGTACAGATTAAAATTTAAAAACAATATATACTTATTCTCAGTAAAAAAGAGCCATATTCAAGTAACGTAGGGTGCAATATGTTAGTACAGTATGTGAAAATTATTTATGTTTATAGAAAAACAGCGCGTTTTCACTAGAAAATCATTAATATCATTTGATTATTTAATATGTATTACCTCCAATTATAAAAGTATTATTTATGTGATTTAAATATGTATTACGTTATTGGTGGTGCTTCATCAATAAATGTCCGACCTGTATTTCCGGTGACTGGCAGAAAGAATCGGAAGTCAGAAACCTGCTGTGTAATCGTACCGTTTTTAGCTGCTGAAGAAGCAGCTTCTTTTTCTAGGAGACACTTTAATCTCACATTTAACATGCCGGACTACTTGGGAGACTCTCAAAGAAAGACCAAGGAACCTGAGAAAGATGACGCACCTATCAGATGTAATCCTAATAATATATGAATTATTAAAAACATTCAGTTCTTTCCTGTAAAGAAACGTCGACATTAGCTTCATGCTAACGTTAGCTATTCTCGTGAAATGTGGTGCTACTTTTTTACGAATGCCTTTAATAACCTATTTTTGGTTTGTATATAATGTATTCTGTTTATAGTAGTTAGTATATGTTGTGTAAATGTAAGTTAATAAAATGTTATTGCTCGGATAGATAAGAGTGCTAACGGCCCAACGACCAGTGTTGTCAGAATGCAAATTCATTATTGTTGTTTATTTCTCAACAGCTTTGGATGAAGGAGACATTGCTCTGCTGAAAACATATGTAAGTACACCGGGAGATAGACCGAAGCACATTAGTTTTAAATGTGAAATTGGTTATATCCACATCCAGCACCAGACACTTGTTCTGCTAGGAAAGCTGTGGGAGGTCATTTGCACTACTGTGTATACTTTTACTGTCATAGTAGCCTAACCCTAACCCTTGTGTATGTATACCTCTTAATGTGGGTGTACAGGTGTGTTTATATATCTGTATACTTTGGGATGGTGAGAAACAGCCTCTCGATCTCCCTGTCTGAGAAATTGACAATAAAATTCACTTTGATTGTTATTATATGTATGTCTTCTAATGTGATGCTTGCTGTTGATCATCAGGGACAAAGCACCTACTCCAGACAGATCAAACAAGTTGAAGATGACATCCAGCAGCTGCTCAAGAAGATCAACGAGCTCACAGGTGGGTGATATACTGGCTCAGTGGGTAGTATGATGGACTTTGAATCGGGGGGTAGCAAGTTCGAGTCCCACTGCAGTCAGCATGTGGTTGTGTCCCGGAGACACTTCACCCCAAATTGCTCCTGTGGGGATTGCCCACAGTATTGAGTATAAGTCGCTTTGGATAAAAGCGTCTAACAAATGACATGTAATGTAACGCTTAAGAGTAAAACATGTTACTATACTTACGTTTTCTCAGCTGCTGGCTAAAGGGATTGGATGCTGAAATATGTCTGAATTTGCTGTTGTGTTGTTTGCCTCTGACAGGCATCAAGGAGTCGGACACAGGCCTGGCTCCTCCTGCACTCTGGGATCTGGCTGCAGACAAACAGACTCTGCAGAGCGAACAGCCGCTGCAGGTTGCGAGGTGAATACAACTGACTGATCTCTCCATCAATGCATGTGTAAAAGTCTGGTTTAAAGGTCTACGCAAATCAACCAGAGCAGCTTTGAATCAGTAATAGCATTGTGGAAAAAACTAGGGCAATCGTTTTGGATGTTTTTGTGCTATGTATCACGACTCAACAAACTCCAAAATGCTCAGAGGGCTTCATCCATAACAGCCCACTCGTTCTTACTCTATCGCTCAATCAATGCATCTGTATAGCTTCCGGTTTATACATTTCCTCCGTATCGTTTTACCAGATGCACCAAGATCATCAACGCCGACTCCGAGGACCCCAAATACATCATCAACGTCAAACAGTTCGCCAAGTTTGTGGTCGACCTGAGCGACCAGGTGGCTCCCACTGACATTGAGGAGGGCATGAGAGTGGGGTACGTTTATACGTCTCAAATGTTGCTTAGAAATTGAACATTTCTTGTGTAACGATCTTCTCAATGTCTTGTCCCTTCTGTCCTTCCAGTGTTGACAGAAACAAGTACCAGATCCACATCCCTCTGCCTCCTAAGATCGACCCGACTGTCACCATGATGCAGGTACGGATCTGCTCATTTTAGTCACACATTTGTCGCCATTTTGAGTCGTGAGAATTGCATCAAAGTGTGCAATGTTTCACGGCGAGCTGTAGCATTAACTGTTCTCGTGTTGTAGGTGGAGGAGAAGCCCGATGTGACCTACAGTGATGTCGGTGGGTGTAAGGAGCAGATTGAGAAGCTGAGAGAAGTGGTGGAGACCCCCCTGCTGCATGTGAGTGTTCACAAAGGAAGACATCCCACAGATAAATCAATACCAGAGCTTTTCAGGAACACCTTTCAACAGTTTTGCAGGGATTCTAATAAACAAAACATGCAGTCACACTTCGGTTAATAATGAGGTCACCTTTCTAGTTGAGTTAACGGGACTAAATAAAACTGCTGTTCGATGCCCTTTGAATGAGACTAGTGTCCCACTACTTGATACAGTTATGGCGCGTTTCCACTGCAGGCCTCGCTCGGTTTGGTTATGCCTTATTAGGCCCGGCTCACTTTAATGCTGCGCTTCCATTACAGTTTAGGAACTGGGGTAGTTACTATAGTAACGCAGTGTAGGCGGAGCCGTGACGTCATCTTCAATGAGAGCCCCAGAAAAACAACACAGCCGTTAGCTGTTAGCCCTCAGAGCACACAGCTCTTCATATCTGTTCAGAAACTAGACAAAAGTTAAACAAGTACAAACCACAGACTGCCTGTGTCATGGAGAATACAGTCGCTGGTTTATTTATGTCTGTATAGGCCGTTGTTGTGAGTGTGGACGGTCGGAGCAAATATAACGTTAGCTTAGCCAAGCTACATTTAGAAAGCACGCATTTTAAAAGGGTTTTTCGCCTGCCGTCTGTCTGCAGACTTGTCAAAGCATTAATTCATGGTTTTTACTAACCGGTATCAGTATGTTGTTACTTCGGCATCATTTTGAAACGTGTATTACAATTAAATCACGGTCAAATATGTTCATCTTGTTGTAGTTGTAGCCCCCTTGCCAGCGATTCTCTCTCTAGTTTAGCATACTCAGCCCGACTCAGCCTGGTTGTTCCTGGCCCTAGAACCACGATTTAGTCGGGCCAGAAAAAAGGTGAAAAAGTAGCCCCGGGCCAAAACCATGCCAAGTGGAAAGGCAACCAAAAACGGGCCCCGCACGGCTCGGCACGCTTAAAGCGAGCTACCCGCTGCAGTGGAAACGCGCCATTAGACTGAAGAACTCCTTTGTGCACCAAATCCTCAAAGTTCAATCCCAGATCAAATGTACGATTGATGTCGAATACTTTGACTTGTTGATGTCGCAAATTAAGCTGCTGTGATTTAATAGAACGTTCACACTCGATCTGATAAGAAGAAGAAATACTTTATGTTGTCCAAAGTAATATCGTAGGCAAGTGTCTGCAGATTGGTTGATCTTCCTGTTCCCCTCTCCTCTGCTCACCAGCCCGAGAGGTTTGTCAATCTGGGTATCGAGCCCCCGAAAGGTGTGCTTCTGTTCGGGCCCCCCGGCACCGGAAAGACTCTTTGTGCCCGAGCCGTGGCCAACCGGACCGACGCCTGCTTCATCAGAGTCATCGGCTCCGAGCTGGTGCAGAAGTATGTGGGAGAGGTGAGTGATTACAGAGGGACATTGAATTCAAGATTCAAGGCTTTTATTGTCTTGTGTACCGATGCTCCAGTGGAGTTATGTCGATGAGAATCTTAGGTCCCAGGCTCCTCCCACAGTGCAACACAATAACACAGATCACAATAACAGCTCATACATCTTGTTTAAGTATAAAGGACAATGTGTGTGTGTGTGTGTGTGTGTGTAGGGAGCCAGGATGGTGCGTGAACTGTTCGAGATGGCCCGGACTAAGAAGGCCTGTCTAATCTTCTTTGATGAAATTGACGCCATTGGAGGTGAGGTCCCATCCTCTCTATATCACAATTGAATGTAAATGTTCTCTCATGTGTCGGTGTCATGATCAGTGTTTCCAGACCAGGGCTGAGAGGGCGTCGTCACGTCATGTGACTTGCATTTTGAATTGAGCCGTCCCTTATAGATACTATCTCTTTACGTTAGTGATGGGTGAGCCGGATCATTTGTCTCGGCTCTCGAGGCTCCCAAACGAGTATTCTTATTTATTCTGTATATTGTGTATAATTTTAAATGACTGTAAACAATGCTGCTGTAACAAAAGTATTTCCCCTTTTTTAAATACAATTGACCTATTATTATATTTAAAGAATGTTAACTGAATAAAAAAACAAACATGATTTAACATTTAAGCAGTCCACAGTTTTCCACATTATTTATTCAACCAGATAAAAGCATTGGGATCAAATCTCATCTCAATGCTGACCTGGCCAAGAAGGCAGCAGCGTTACACAAACATATAAAACACAGAGAAGATAACTAAGAAAGCAAAAGACGAAAAAGCAGTCCCTACATTGAGCACATGAGGACAGTAAGAAAGGGGCACTACTTATTTCTGCAAGAGCAGCTGGTGGTAAGGACTTCAGACATTAACCTGAACCCCCCCCCCTCTCTGTTTCTCTCCCTGCCAGGCGCTCGTTTTGACGACGGCGCCGGAGGAGACAACGAGGTCCAGAGGACGATGCTGGAGCTCATCAACCAGCTGGACGGCTTCGACCCGCGAGGAAACATCAAGGTTCTGATGGCCACCAACAGGCCGGACACCCTGGACCCGGCGCTGATGAGACCCGGACGTCTGGACCGGAAGATCGAGTTCAGCCTGCCGGACCTGGAGGTGAGTGCAGGCTGAACAGATACACGCCCATAAATCTGTATGACGTGATTAGTCCCAGTTTCATTAATAAACCCCAGAGGGGGCAGAAGTACACACTTCCTTTACTCAAGTAGAAGTACAGTGTTTAAAAATACTCTGGTAGAAGTACTGACTAAACTTCTTTACTCAAGTAAAAACAAAGAGGTCTTTGAAATGTACTTCAGCAATGACTCTAAAGAATAATGATCACTCACCAAACACACATTCAGACTAAAGGAACCAGCTGTTTGGAAAATAAGAGAAGTAGAAAGTACAGGTATTTGAGTTCAACATGTAAGAAGTAGAAAGTACAGGTATTTGTGTTCAACATGTAAGAAGTAGAAAGTACAGGTATTTGTGTTCAACATGTGAGAAGTAGAAAGTACAGGTATTTGTGTTCAACATGTAAGAAGTAGAAAGTACAGGTATTTGGGTTCAACATGTAAGAAGTAGAAAGTACAGGTATTTGAGTTCAACATGTAAGAAGTAGAAAGTACAGGTATTTGAGTTCAACATGTAAGAAGTAGAAAGTACAGGTATTTGAGTTCAACATGTGAGAAGTAGAAAGTACAGGTATTTGAGTTCAACATATAAGAAGTAGAAAGTACAGGTATTTGGGTTCAACATGTGAGAAGTAGAAAGTACAGGTATTTGAGTTCAACATGTAAGAAGTAGAAAGTACAGGTATTTGGGTTCAACATGTGAGAAGTAGAAAGTACAGGTATTTGTGTTCAACATGTAAGAAGTAGAAAGTACAGGTATTTGAGTTCAACATGTAAGAAGTAGAAAGTACAGGTATTTGTGTTCAACAGGTAAGAAGTAGAAAGTACAGGTATTTGAGTTCAACATGTAAGAAGTAGAAAGTACAGGTATTTGAGTTCAACATGTAAGAAGTAGAAAGTACAGGTATTTGAGTTCAACATGTGAGAAGTAGAAAGTACAGGTATTTGAGTTCAACATATAAGAAGTAGAAAGTACAGGTATTTGTGTTCAACATGTAAGAAGTAGAAAGTACAGGTATTTGAGTTCAACATGTAAGAAGTAGAAAGTACAGGTATTTGTGTTCAACAGGTAAGAAGTAGAAAGTACAGGTATTTGTGTTCAACATGTAAGAAGTAGAAAGTACAGGTATTTGTGTTCAACATGTAAGAAGTAGAAAGTACAGGTATTTGTGTTCAACAGGTAAGAAGTAGAAAGTACAGGTATTTGTGTTCAACATGTAAGAAGTAGAAAGTACAGGTATTTGTGTTCAACATGTAAGAAGTAGAAAGTACAGGTATTTGAGTTCAACATGTAAGAAGTAGAAAGTACAGGTATTTGTGTTCAACATGTAAGAAGTAGAAAGTACAGGTATTTGTGTTCAACATGTGAGAAGTAGAAAGTACAGGTATTTGAGTTCAACATGTAAGAAGTAGAAAGTACAGGTATTTGTGTTCAACATGTAAGAAGTAGAAAGTACAGGTATTTGAGTTCAACATGTAAGAAGTAGAAAGTACAGGTATTTGTGTTCAACATGTAAGAAGTAGAAAGTACAGGTATTTGTGTTCAACATGTAAGAAGTAGAAAGTACAGGTATTTGAGTTCAACATGTAAGAAGTAGAAAGTACAGGTATTTGAGTTCAACATGTAAGAAGTAGAAAGTACAGGTATTTGAGTTCAACATGTAAGAAGTAGAAAGTACAGGTATTTGAGTTCAACATGTAAGAAGTAGAAAGTACAGGTATTTGAGTTCAACATGTAAGAAGTAGAAAGTACAGGTATTTGAGTTCAACATGTGAGAAGTAGAAAGTAC
This sequence comes from Gymnodraco acuticeps, assembly GCF_902827175.1. NCBI lineage: Eukaryota > Metazoa > Chordata > Actinopteri > Perciformes > Bathydraconidae > Gymnodraco > Gymnodraco acuticeps. The sequence goes on from NW_022989797.1 coordinate 24,059, forward strand.
AGGTATTTGTGTTCAACATGTAAGAAGTAGAAAGTACAGGTATTTGAGTTCAACATATAAGAAGTAGAAAGTACAGGTATTTGTGTTCAACATGTAAGAAGTAGAAAGTACAGGTATTTGAGTTCAACATGTAAGAAGTAGAAAGTACAGGTATTTGTGTTCAACAGGTAAGAAGTAGAAAGTACAGGTATTTGTGTTCAACATGTAAGAAGTAGAAAGTACAGGTATTTGTGTTCAACATGTAAGAAGTAGAAAGTACAGGTATTTGAGTTCAACATGTAAGAAGTAGAAAGTACAGGTATTTGAGTTCAACATGTGAGAAGTAGAAAGTACAGGTATTTGAGTTCAACATATAAGAAGTAGAAAGTACAGGTATTTGTGTTCAACATGTAAGAAGTAGAAAGTACAGGTATTTGAGTTCAACATGTAAGAAGTAGAAAGTACAGGTATTTGTGTTCAACAGGTAAGAAGTAGAAAGTACAGGTATTTGTGTTCAACATGTAAGAAGTAGAAAGTACAGGTATTTGTGTTCAACATGTAAGAAGTAGAAAGTACAGGTATTTGTGTTCAACATGTGAGAAGTAGAAAGTACAGGTATTTGAGTTCAACATGTAAGAAGTAGAAAGTACAGGTATTTGGGTTCAACATGTGAGAAGTAGAAAGTACAGGTATTTTGGTTCAACGTGTGAGAAGTAGAAAGTACAGGTATTTGTGTTCAACATGTGAGAAGTAGAAAGTACAGGTATTTGTGTTCAACGTGTGAGAAGTAGAAAGTACAGGTATTTTGGTTCAACATGTAAGAAGTAGAAAGTACAGGTATTTTGGTTCAACATGTAAGAAGTAGAAAGTACAGGTATTTTGGTTCAACGTGTGAGAAGTAGAAAGTACAGGTATTTGAGTTCAACATGTGAGAAGTAGAAAGTACAGGTATTTTGGTTCAACGTGTGAGAAGTAGAAAGTACAGGTATTTGTGTTCAACATGTGAGAAGTAGAAAGTACAGGTATTTTGGTTCAACGTGTGAGAAGTAGAAAGTACAGGTATTTGTGTTCAACATGTGAGAAGTAGAAAGTACAGGTATTTTGGTTCAACGTGTGAGAAGTAGAAAGTACAGGTATTTGTGTTCAACATGTGAGAAGTAGAAAGTACAGGTATTTGTGTTCAACATGTAAGAAGTAGAAAGTACAGGTATTTGTGTTCAACGTGTGAGAAGTAGAAAGTACAGGTATTTGTGTTCAACGTGTGAGAAGTAGAAAGTACAGGTATTTTGGTTCAACATGTAAGAAGTAGAAAGTACAGGTATTTTGGTTCAACATGTAAGAAGTAGAAAGTACAGGTATTTTGGTTCAACGTGTGAGAAGTAGAAAGTACAGGTATTTGTGTTCAACATGTGAGAAGTAGAAAGTACAGGTATTTGAGTTCAACATGTAAGAAGTAGAAAGTACAGGTATTTGAGTTCAACATATAAGAAGTAGAAAGTACAGGTATTTGAGTTCAACATGTAAGAAGTAGAAAGTACAGGTATTTGTGTTCAACATGTAAGAAGTAGAAAGTACAGGTATTTGTGTTCAACATGTAAGAAGTAGAAAGTACAGGTATTTGTGTTCAACATGTGAGAAGTAGAAAGTACAGGTATTTGAGTTCAACATATAAGAAGTAGAAAGTACAGGTATTTGTGTTCAACATGTAAGAAGTAGAAAGTACAGGTATTTGAGTTCAACATATAAGAAGTAGAAAGTACAGGTATTTGAGTTCAACATATAAGAAGTAGAAAGTACAGGTATTTGGGTTCAACATGTAAGAAGTAGAAAGTACAGGTATTTGAGTTCAACATATAAGAAGTAGAAAGTACAGGTATTTGAGTTCAACATATAAGAAGTAGAAAGTACAGGTATTTGGGTTTAAAATGTAAGAAGTAGAAAGTACAGGTATTTGTGTTCAACATGAGAGAAGTAGAAAGTACAGGTATTTGAGTTCAACATGTAAGAAGTAGAAAGTACAGGTATTTGAGTTCAACATGTAAGAAGTAGAAAGTACAGGTATTTGAGTTCAACATGTAAGAAGTAGAAAGTACAGGTATTTGTGTTCAACATGTAAGAAGTAGAAAGTACAGGTATTTGAGTTCAACATGTAAGAAGTAGAAAGTACAGGTATTTGGGTTCAACATGTAAGAAGTAGAAAGTACAGGTATTTGGTTCAACATGTAAGAAGTAGAAAGTACAGGTATTTGAGTTCAACATGTAAGAAGTAGAAAGTACAGGTATTTGTGTTCAACATGTAAGAAGTAGAAAGTACAGGTATTTGAGTTCAACATGAGAGAAGTAGAAAGTACAGGTATTTGGGTTCAACATGTAAGAAGTAGAAAGTACAGGTATTTGAGTTCAACATGTAAGAAGTAGAAAGTACAGGTATTTGTGTTCAACATGAGAGAAGTAGAAAGTACAGGTATTTGGGTTCAACATGTAAGAAGTAGAAAGTACAGGTATTTGAGTTCAACATGTAAGAAGTAGAAAGTACAGGTATTTGTGTTCAACATGTAAGAAGTAGAAAGTACAGGTATTTGAGTTCAACATGTAAGAAGTAGAAAGTACAGGTATTTGGGTTCAACATGTAAGAAGTAGAAGGTACAGGTATTTGAGTTCAACATGTAAGAAGTAGAAAGTACAGGTATTTGAGTTCAACATGTGAGAAGTAGAAAGTACAGGTATTTGGGTTCAACATGTAAGAAGTAGAAAGTACAGGTATTTGAGTTCAACATGTAAGAAGTAGAAAGTACAGGTATTTGTGTTCAACATGAGAGAAGTAGAAAGTACAGGTATTTGGGTTCAACATGTAAGAAGTAGAAAGTACAGGTATTTGAGTTCAACATGTAAGAAGTAGAAAGTACAGGTATTTGTGTTCAACATGTAAGAAGTAGAAAGTACAGGTATTTGAGTTCAACATGTAAGAAGTAGAAAGTACAGGTATTTGGGTTCAACATGTAAGAAGTAGAAGGTACAGGTATTTGAGTTCAACATGTAAGAAGTAGAAAGTACAGGTATTTGAGTTCAACATGTGAGAAGTAGAAAGTACAGGTATTTGAGTTCTACATGTAAGAAGTAGAAAGTACAGGTATTTGAGTTCAACATATAAGAAGTAGAAAGTACAGGTATTTGTGTTCAACATGTAAGAAGTAGAAAGTACAGGTATTTGTGTTCAACATGTAAGAAGTAGAAAGTACAGGTATTTGTGTTCAACATGTAAGAAGTAGAAAGTACAGGTATTTGAGTTCAACATGTAAGAAGTAGAAAGTACAGGTATTTGTGTTCAACAGGTAAGAAGTAGAAAGTACAGGTATTTGAGTTCAACAGGTAAGAAGTAGAAAGTACAGGTATTTGTGTTCAACATGTAAGAAGTAGAAAGTACAGGTATTTGTGTTCAACAGGTAAGAAGTAGAAAGTACAGGTATTTGAGTTCAACAGGTAAGAAGTAGAAAGTACAGGTATTTGTGTTCAACAGGTAAGAAGTAGAAAGTACAGGTATTTGAGTTCAACATGTAAGAAGTAGAAAGTACAGGTATTTGAGTTCAACATGTAAGAAGTAGAAAGTACAGGTATTTGAGTTCAACATGTAAGAAGTAGAAAGTACAGGTATTTGAGTTCAACATGTAAGAAGTAGAAAGTACAGGTATTTGAGTTCAACATGTAAGAAGTAGAAAGTACAGGTATTTGAGTTCAACATGTAAGAAGTAGAAAGTACAGGTATTTGAGTTTCAACATGTAAGAAGTAGAAAGTACAGGTATTTGTGTTCAACATGTAAGAAGTAGAAAGTACAGGTATTTGAGTTCAACATGTAAGAAGTAGAAAGTACAGGTATTGTGTTCAACATGTAAGAAGTAGAAAGTACAGGTATTTGAGTTCAACATGTAAGAAGTAGAAAGTACAGGTATTTGAGTTCAACATGTAAGAAGTAGAAAGTACAGGTATTTGAGTTCAACATGTAAGAAGTAGAAAGTACAGGTATTTGTGTTCAACATGTAAGAAGTAGAAAGTACAGGTATTTGGGTTTAAAATGTAAGAAGTAGAAAGTACAGGTATTTGTGTTCGACATGAGAGAAGTAGAAAGTACAGGTATTTGAGTTCAACATGTAAGAAGTAGAAAGTACAGGTATTTGTGTTCAACATGTAAGAAGTAGAAAGTACAGGTATTTGAGTTCAACATGTAAGAAGTAGAAAGTACAGGTATTTGTGTTCAACATGAAAGAAGTAGAAAGTACAGGTATTTGTGTTCGACATGAGAGAAGTAGAAAGTACAGGTATTTGAGTTCAACATGTAAGAAGTAGAAAGTACAGGTATTTGAGTTCAACATGTAAGAAGTAGAAAGTACAGGTATTTGAGTTCAACATGTAAGAAGTAGAAAGTACAGGTATTTGTGTTCAACATGTAAGAAGTAGAAAGTACAGGTATTTGGGTTTAAAATGTAAGAAGTAGAAAGTACAGGTATTTGTGTTCGACATGAGAGAAGTAGAAAGTACAGGTATTTGAGTTCAACATGTAAGAAGTAGAAAGTACAGGTATTTGTGTTCAACATGTAAGAAGTAGAAAGTACAGGTATTTGAGTTCAACATGTAAGAAGTAGAAAGTACAGGTATTTGTGTTCAACAGGTAAGAAGTAGAAAGTACAGGTATTTGTGTTCGACATGAGAGAAGTAGAAAGTACAGGTATTTGAGTTCAACATGTAAGAAGTAGAAAGTACAGGTATTTGTGTTCAACATGTAAGAAGTAGAAAGTACAGGTATTTGAGTTCAACATGAGAGAAGTAGAAAGTACAGGTATTTGAGTTCAACATGTGAGAAGTAGAAAGTACAGGTATTTGAGTTCAACATGTAAGAAGTAGAAAGTACAGGTATTTGAGTTCAACATGTGAGAAGTAGAAAGTACAGGTATTTGAGTTCAACATGTGAGAAGTAGAAAGTACAGGTATTTGTGTTCAACATGTAATAAGTAGAAAGTACAGGTATTTGAGTTCAACATGTGAGAAGTAGAAAGTACAGGTATTTGAGTTCAACATGTAAGAAGTAGAAAGTACAGGTATTTGTGTTCAACATGTGAGAAGTAGAAAGTACAGGCAGGGGCGGACTGGGGGGAAAAAGTGGCCCGGGGATTAATTGACAGACAGGCCCACTTAATGCGCGGCATGTATCGGCCGGCCGGCGACGAAAGTATGTTACTTAACAAAAAACCCTATGCATTTTATGTTATTTTGGACAATTATTCATATAGTAATCACATTAATTGAGCCCTTGAGTTGCCTAGAGCAAAAATAGTTACAGCATATATTTAGTGATTTTAATGTTAACAGATCATTGATGCAATAACAACAAAAAATGGAGTGGCCGGAACACTTACAAATGTGGGCCGGTAGGATTTAGGCAAAACAAATTATTATTATTATTTTGATTTTTTTTTTTTTTTTTTTTTTTGTGGCCCTCCGGCCCACACACAGCACCGGCCCACCGGGGAAACCCCCGGTATTCCCAATGGCCAGTCCGCCCCTGAGTACAGGTATTTGAGTTCAACATGTGAGAAGTAGAAAGTACAGGTATTTGAGTTCAACATGTAAGAAGTAGAAAGTACAGGTATTTGTGTTTAAAATGTAAGAAGTAGAAAGTACAGGTATTTGAGTTCAACATGTAAGAAGTAGAAAGTACAGGTATTTGTGTTCAACATGTAAGAAGTAGAAAGTACAGGTATTTGAGTTCAACATGTAAGAAGTAGAAAGTACAGGTATTTGAGTTCAACATGAGAGAAGTAGAAAGTACAGGTATTTGTGTTCAACATGTAAGAAGTAGAAAGTACAGGTATTTGAGTTCAACATGTAAGAAGTAGAAAGTACAGGTATTTGAGTTCAACATGAGAGAAGTAGAAAGTACAGGTATTTGAGTTCAACATGTAAGAAGTAG
>NW_022989797.1:35000-40854 GCF_902827175.1 Gymnodraco acuticeps
AAATTGGAAAGGAGAAGACAATGATTAAACTTTTTGGGATTATTTATAGAGTGCTGAGCCGACACGCTGGGAGTTTATTTATCCGGTGGACCATCAAAAAACATTTATGAGTCTGTTTCAGCAGTATGCTCCAAACAAGAAGCCATCAATCTACCCCCTCCTCTTCCTCACTATCTCTCCTCTTCTTCTTCCTCTCAGCATCCTCCAGTTAGAGGCTGCCATAAAGGTCTGCCATCAATTTGAAATTCATCAGTCTTAGATTGGTGTTGCAACACATTTCAAAACTAATGTGAAGAGTAAAAAGTGTCCACAATGTGAGAGGAACAAATGCTGCTGCTTCCAAAAAACAAGTTCAACAATCATGAAAACATGGTGTTTCACTTGAAACGAGTCGAACAATCTGCCACTAGAACAAGTGAGAATGAGCTCGGTAACGGTACGTCCACACTGCAGCTTTAAACAAATCTTCAAACGCTTCCAACGCTTCTCTGCCCATTGACTTTGAATGGGGATGACATCACTTTGCCTTGCTTTTCGCCGAACTGCATTGTGGGGGAGCGAGCGAAGATTTCCAGGATTTCCAGGATTTCCAGGATTTCCAGGATTCAAAAGTTGAGCAATGTTCTACTTTTGAAGCTGAGCTGGAAGCGTCAGCCAATCAAATCCCGTTTATGCAAATCTGACAGTAGAAGCGCTAGCCAATCAAACCGCGTGTAAGCAGGGAGAGCCAGACCGCAAAGTTAATTTCCTCATATTCCAAACGAGAAATTACGGAAGCAAATCACCCGGTTCTTTACGACCAGAACTAACGGGATACAAACCGGAGGAACCAGGCATGGAGGGGAGGTGCAGAGACCAGTGGGTGGAACTGGTTAGGTTTTCGCCTGTTTGGGGAGTTATATATATATATATATTGCTCGCATAAAATCCCCCGGGGTTTTTTGCTTTGATATGTCGGGGGCGGGAGATTCATGTGATTGGTTGTTGGTCGCGTTGCTCGCAAAAAATCCCCAAGCGTTCAGACACGCCCAGCTCCAAGCTTTTTCAAGATTTTTGAAAAAACTGCTGTGGGATATTTAGATAAATCAGATCTTGAGAGAAAACGTATTTTGAACTATATTTGACCAGAATCAGGAAATACTGTGTTTACAAGATAAAGCCGCAAATGCTCAAAAGTGTTTGGTTTTCTTGATGTTATTCTGTGATTTTTCCAATAAATATGTAATTTATGATCACAAATAGACCCGAAAGGAAACATAGAGAGAGCTAAAAAGAGACCATAACGACTTGAAAACGACCAACAACAGCCACTAAAAGAGAATCCAAACGGATCCAAAATGACCAGAAAGCAACGAAACAAATATTAAGTGAGAGTTAAAGGTAAACACAACCCCAAAGAGAATCCAAACGACTACTCTATGTGTGTTTCATCTGAGACACAACTCAAAAGAAGATTATTTGACTCAACAAGATGATGCATTGTGACCCGATATCTCCCTGTAGTGTCACTTCTGAAGTTAGTGTGTCTTATATCAGCTGGAGTTAGACAGCATGCCCTCTCCTCCTGATCGCTTCCCCGGCGACGACTCAGTCTAAATGTTGAGTCTGAAACGGTTTGTCTCCCTCAGTGTGTGTTCAGACAGAAGTGTGTGTTCAGACAGAAGTGTGTGTTCAGACAGAAGTGTGTGTTGTCTCCACAAGGTGGTGTCAGCTCATTAGCTGAATGCTGCAGATCATCCTCACTGATGCACACCTTGTTGTGTTGCTGATACTTTATCCTCCACAGCTACTAGGGTGTGTGTGTGTGTGTGTGTGTGTGTGTGTGTGTGTGTGGTCTAACATTACTATACTTGTGGGGACCTACATCTGTTTACATAGTCACGTGTGGGGACTGGCTTCCCTTATGGGGACAAATTGGAGGTCCCCATAAGGGGAATCATTAATGTTAGGGTGAAGACTTGGTTAGGTTTAGGATTAGGGTTAGGGTTAGGAGGGTTATGCATGTGTTGGTTATGGTTAAGGTTAGGATAAGTCTCCAGGAAATGCATGTAAGTCAATGTAATGTCCCCTGAAGTGATGTATACATGGTGTGTGTGTGCGTGCGTGCGTGCGTGCGTGCGTGCGTGCGTGCGTGCGTGCGTGCGTGCGTGCGCGCGCGTGCGTCTGAATTCATGGCCTTATTGGGAGACAATGAGCTCCTGGACACAGACATGCAAAAGGCCCCAAAAACCTCTCCGTTTCATGTTGATTTTGCGCTTGTGACCCTTTGAGTCTCTTTGGGGTTCGGTTTACCTTTAACTCGCACTTAGCCTTAGTTTCCTTGCTCTTTCTGGTCCGCTGTGATCAGCTGGAGGGCCTTTGGTGGTTGTTTTGGGTCTATTTGTGGTTGTGTATTAGTTGTTATAGTCTATTAGTAATCATTTAACCAACCTTTCCTTTACTGCAGCAGGAAACACACACTTCTCAGTTGTATTGTTGCTCCTTCTGATCATTTTGAGGCCATTTGTGATCATTTGGCGTCTCTTTAGTCGTTGTTTTGCTTTGTTCTAGTTGTTTGACTACTTTGTGTTATCTTTGTGTCTCTATGCTGTAATTTAATATCTCTAGTTTCATGTTTTAGCAGTTTTTCTAACCGTCTCTTTCTGATCTTTTTTTGTCTCCTACGTTAGAAATACATTTCCCTGTGAGGGATTAATAAAGTATGTCTTCTTCTTCTAGGTTATTCTAAGTAACTTCCTGGTTGTTCGTTGTCTTTCTGAGTGACATTTTAATCGTGAAGGCCAGGAGCACTCAGACAATTTGGCCCCTTCAATAATCCATGCATGCTCGAACCATCAGAAGTTATTGTGAGTGTTGTTGTTCCTCACAGTCAATCTGCCTGTCAGAGGGCGCTTGCTATCCTGTTGTACGGAGAGCAAAGTGTGACTGCAGTGAAGTGAGGCGAGGGAAAACAAGCACTCATTACCACAGTTTGGGAGCTGGGTGTGACCCCATTACCTTCAACATAAGAGGCAGAGGCAAGTTCATTACCCACAATGCCTCTCCACCTCCTCTGAATAAGAGCAAGAAAACAGTGGAAATCCTCTCGTCTCTGTCCCCTATCTGACCTTTTTATACCCGCTGCATTTCATCCTCATTCAGGATTACTCTAACTGTGTTTAATAATCAGGAATCAATTAGTTTATCTTCCCCCAGATAATGAGTGATTATGCATTGCAGCTATTCGTAAACCTCCCTCCTCTCCAGAGTGATCATTGAGCTGGTTGTCAGCTCTCTAAAGCTGACAGGGTTAGACTAACCATGACTCAGCGCTTCTATAAACACTGGTGGAGGATTAGGAAGTGGATCCTGAGGAGAGTGACAACTGAATTCAATACTCAGACACCAATAGAGCAGCGCAGGGATGACGTATTTACCCGGAAGTAAGCTGCTGGTTCCCTCGACAAAAAAGCCAACGGGATTTCTCCATAGGATTTTGGAATAATAAAATAATAGGTCTGTGGAAAGGCGAACCTGTTTGATAAATAATAATAATAATGCATTACATTTTTTATTAGAGCACTTTTACAGGTGCTCAAAGCGCTTTACAATTACATAAATGTCATTACTGTGGACATTACCCACAGGAGCAAATGCAGGTAAAGTGTCTTGCCCAAGGACACAACGGCCTGACGCAGTGGCAGCGGGTTTCGAACTGGAGTTCACCAACGCCCCCTGATCTGATGATCAACGCTCTGCACCAAAACCGCCCTAACCTAACCCTAAATGTTTAGTTGACTTCAGCCGGATAATCTCCACATGTCTACCCTACTTTTATAATTTTCTAATCATAAATACAGTACGGCCTCCACTACTTCTGTAGCCTATTCAGCGACTTGGTAACAACCATCGTTTTTCAGAAATCACCAGTGGGGTCACTGCTGATAGATTTAATGTCGTAGAACAAAACGTGATTGTAAGGTTTCAGCGTTAGAGTCTGTGAGCTTGATTGTGATCTCCTGTTCTGGATTGTTTGCACCTGTGCCTCATTAACTGTTGTGTATATGTAGCCCTGTTCTCCTGTTGTCTTTTGTCGGTTCGTCTTGTCTTGTCGTTATCTCCATGCCTGTTTACCAGAGAACCAGGTTACAAGACCTAGTAGAACCTAGTGATTCGATGTAGAATCCTAGTAGAGCCTAGTAGTAATTATTGGATAGCTTGGTTTCTTTACAATAAAGAACATTACCAAGCAAACGGAATCGAGCATCTGAGTCTTTGTGAGTCCTTCGTGTCAGTGATCCGTCTCTTCAATGTGTCTCAACCTCAGACCTTATTTCAGCTATTTTACAAAAACATGTTCAAATATCCCATTGGCTCTGAGACCAGGGAACAGGAAGTGGTCAAAAGCTAACTCACTTCCGGGTTTTAGGACTCGTTCATGGGGGGGAGCCAGGGGGAGCTTAAAGAGGAGGGGGGAGGCCGACTTTGAGATAAATAGGGGGAGCCCAAAAAAATCGTGCATATTTGTGTCACACAGATTAGAAATGTTGAGTTTCTGTAAATAAAGGTTCTTGAAATAAATAATAGTCATTGTTCATTAGAGTTTCTGAATATTTCTGTACGTGGCGGCGCTTAATTCTTTATGCTACTTACGTTGCTATGGTTACGGCGGCGATGCCGGCGGCGGTATTTGACATTTTCATATTGATATTTTTGTAAACTCTGGCTTTGTAATAAAAAATATGGCGAAACGAAAAACAGCCAAGCAGCTTTTGGATTCACAAGCAAAGAAGCGAAGGATTCTAAGAAATGACAACGTGAACGAACAACTTTTAGCTGCAAATGGGTAATTCGAACACTCTATATATCCAAGATTGACTCCAATTCTATAAGATATGTGCTTAAAAACATGTTGCAACACACAAAACAGTTCCTCTTAAAACAGTGAGCTTATAGGCCAACACAGAAATGCTATACATGAATATGGTCACAATTTCTCTCGTGCATTATGGATTTAAATCCTGTTTAATGACTTCAGATGAGAAGTATAACTCAAAAACGTGTTATTTCACTGCTAATGATCAGTGTTGACAGATGGTATAATACACTGAGAGGATTAAAGGGGCTCGGGGGAAATGGTCCTCCAGGTATCAGATGGAGAAAATCACGTCATTTAATTAACCTAGTAGTTTGAACTGACTTTCTGGAAGTCTATCTATATGCATACTTCTGCTTTACGGCACCAATTTGTACTGAAAGAAAGTTATTTTGGGCCATGAAAGGAATAAAGTAGAGATCAAAGTCAACTTTATTGTTTCAGTTTGTGTGTACAGACAGAGACCGAAATACTGTTTCTCACAATCCAGAGGAATACAAAATACACACATATATATATATAATAATATATATACAATCAACAGACACATGTATACATTATGCACACAAGGATCAATACATGCAGAATAACATTCACTTCAAATCTGTGAAAAAAGTACAAGACTGTCGCAGCAGCGTGACAAGTGTCTGGCTGCAAAGTGAACATGCAGAAAAATGTAGACTAAGGGTTCATAGGTTTTTGAGAAAACTACAATAGCAGCAGATCCAAAGCTTCAATATTCAGAGTGTGAGGGCAAGTTGGAGCAGATGGTGCCGCGGCAGCAGCCTGCGAAACTCATGATTGTTTTTCCAATTTGACCTGTGCGAAGCCACGCAGATAATCACCGTCGGTGGGATCATGGATTTAGACCTCTGTAATGCCCGCATTCTCAAGACAACGACGTGCAGCTCACCTCAGCTTAGAGCGGCAGCTGGGGCTTTGTGGGGATGGAAAACAGACGATATGTAGACGGAGAGAAACACTTCTTATTCTGCAGAA
>NW_022989798.1:0-219908 GCF_902827175.1 Gymnodraco acuticeps
TTCGTTTTAACATTATATACAGTCTATGATTGTTAACTTGGAGGCTACTATTAGCATCGTTAGCACCGATGCTACCACTTGCTTACACGCTAACCCAAGCCTTAACATTATTCGTAGCTGATTAAAATCATTAACAAATAAATAAGTACTAGTCTCTATTTTCACTTACTGCAAAACCAATTGCATGCACCGTCTGTTTCAACCGCAGAGCGAGTCACAATAGTCCGATATACAGTGGGGCAAAAAAGTATTAGTCAGCCACCAATTGTGCAAGTTCTCCCACTTAAAAAGATGAGAGGCCTGTAATTTTCATCCTAGGTACACTTCACTATGAGAGACAGAATGGGGAGAAAGAATCCAGGAAATCACATTGTTGGATTTTTAATGAATTAATTGGTAAATTCCTCGGTAAAATAAGTATTTGGTCACCTACAAACAAACAAGATTTCTGGCTCTCACAGACCTGTAACTTCTTCTTTAAGGGGGATGGCTTTTCGGGCTGTTCCCGGGCCTTCACATAGCAGTTTCATTAGGTAGCATATATAGGTAGTATATTCCCCTCAAAGCCACGGTGCTTAAGGGGAATGGCTTTTCGGGCTGTTCCCGGGCCTTCACATAGCAGTCACTAGGTAGTATATTCCCCTCAAAGCCGTGGTGCTTAAGGGGGATGGCTTTTCGGGCTGTTCCCGGGCCTTCACATAGCAGTCTCTCTAGGTAGTATATTCCCCTCAAAGCCACGGTGCTTAAGGGGAATGGCTTTTCGGGCTGTTCCCGGGCCTTCACATAGCAGTCACTAGGTAGTATATTCCCCTCAAAGCCACGGTGCTTAAGGGGGATGGCTTTTCGGGCTGTTCCCGGGCCTTCACATAGCAGTTTCATTAGGTAGCATAAATCGGTAGTATATTCCTCTCAAAGCCGCTGTGCTCAGGGAAGAATCGGCTCTGGGCTATTCCTCAGGCCTACACATAGCAGTCTCACTTAGTAGTATATTCCCCTTAAAGCCGCTGTGCTTAGGGGGAATGGCCACATGGCAGCTCGCCAGGCCCTCTACTTATCAGTCTTACATCACCAGCGTCAGGCTCGGGCTACGCAGTTTTGGGGGTTAGTTATTTAATCATCACTCATCGTAGGGCTGTGCGATTATGGCAAAAATCATAATCACGATTATTTGGGTCAATAATTGATACCACGATTATTTTGACGATTATTCATTGAACATTTATTGAACTTTAAAACAAATAATATTTTACCAATAAACAAGATCAACAAATATGTTGGAGCGCACTTCCAAAACCATACTAAACATATATTATTAATATGATACATACAAATAAATTAGACCAAAATAAATGAAATCAAATATGATGCAGTGCACTGTCACAACCTACTGAAAACTCCTTAACATATAGCCAACATTTTGGTAAAACATATTCAACATATTCCACTCAGTTAAACGTTGAAGGCTGGCCAACCGTCATGGTCCAGAAGTAACAGGAAATAAATGTTGAACTACAATTTAAGACCAAATAAAAATGTCTAGGCCACCATGGCAAATGCTGGTAGGGCTGCTCGTGTCATCTCTTAAAGATTGTTCGCTGGAAACAACAGCCTGTTTACATGGTCTGGTTTCAGAGATGAGCGCAGGCAGGTGACAATATTGCCACCTGTACTGAAGACCCTCAGCCACGCCCCGACACATGGGGTGACGCCGGCCAATCACAAAGCTTTGATGCGTTCAAGTGCATTATTCTGGCACAGGAAGATTATGTTACAGGACATTAACGATAAAACAGAATATTGTTGTTCTATTTTTAGACACATCTCACGATCGACTGGTTGGGCACCCCTGGGCTAGACCATAGGTCTGTTGTGGTAGCAAAGTAGTCAGCTGAAGCCACATCTCTCTCAACTTCCCCATGGCATTTGTCATATAGTGCAGGCAGCGCAGACCTGCTGAAATAATACCGAGACGGCATCGCGTAACGCTTGTCCAACGTGTTGACAAGTTGCTTAAAGCCCTGGTTGCTAACAGTGCTAACTGGGCACATATCTTTAGCGATGTGGAATGTAATGGCAAAGTACTTGCAAATAGTGGAAATAGTTTTACCCTTCTTTTTAACGAGTTGCTGCTCTTGTTCTGACATCTTCGCTCGCGCTGAACACTCACAACACATGTCACTCCCACGTGGCCGAGTGGGCTTTTAGGGAGGGGCGAAAGCGCACCCAGCAAAATAATCGTATTTTGTCAATTATGCTGTTTTCATAATCGTCGCAAGCCATAATCGTAATCGCGATTAAAATACGATTAATTGCACAGCCCTAACTCATCGTGCTATGTATATCTATGGAGTGATGAGGTCCGAGCCTAATCGCCAAACTCAACTATATGCTGCTTCTAATAAACATGTTAAAGGAACACGTGAGTTGTCTGACTGAAATTAAGCACTTAACTATGAACTCAAGGACTAAAATTGACAGCGACAGCAATCAATCAATCATCATCAATCAATCAATCAATCTTTATTCATTATAGTGTCAAATCACAACAGAAGTTATGTCATGACTAGGGGTGGGACAAGACTAACGGGAAGAACCCTTATGCTACCCTTTCAGTTTTTAGTCTGTGACTGTGAAAATATTTTGGTGTAAGCCCAGTATTAGTTAAAACCAGACTCGGACAATAATAACAAAATATCCTGACAAATAATCTAAATAGAAACATATTACAGACAGTAGCAGCATTAGAGCTGAAACTCACTCACTCAACGGTGACTCAGTCATTATGAAACCATAAATAGAGAATTGGAAAAAAAAAAAAAAAATATATATATATATAGCTGTGTGAAAAGTCTAAGACAGGTCTGAATAGATATGCATTCTCATATACGTGTATGTGCACAAGTATGTATTGCTCTACTTCCTCGTCCGCAGACAGCCAGCTCCACTCCTCACCAAATTTGTGACCTGCAAGAAACAGCAAACAGAACTTGTACTCAGTATCTGTGTACTGACAAGTATATGTAGCCATGTAGCCTTTTTGTGACGTGGTGACACTTAGTGAACACATGTATCTGTCATGAAGGATGACTTAAGTCTCAAAAGAGCCCTAAGGCCTACCTGCATAACTGTTCATTGAACTTAAAAGATATGCAGATGTTTGAAATTAAAACCATCAATATGAAAATCTTCAGCCAGGAAATAATCATAATCAAACCTTTTGTTTCAATCTGAGACAAAACAAGTTGCATAATAAACTCACAAAGTCAAGACGAAGCTCTCAGATATGATGGATGACTCAAGCATCATAGAAGAACTTCTAGCAGGTCAGGAAAAGCTGTTTGCCAGGAGATAATGGTAGCAGAGAATATAAAGAGACATTTATGATTTACCAACTGTCATTTTATCACACATAGTATGTTTCTTCACATAAACCTTTAAACATACACACATTGCATTCCTCTCACCACATGAAATAAGCTCAGGAACCAAAAAGTGGCCCAGTGAATGATGGAGGAGACAAAGCAGGTCCTCAAAAGGTGACAGAGGGAAAACAACTCCTTAGGCTCTCATATATAGGGTGGTCAACCTAAAAGAGACATGGAAACATTATTAAGTCTCTCATCATCACAAATCAAGTATGAATTCATATAACATTATAAGACACATGACATACTCAACAGTGGAGCAAGTCCTCGAACATGGACGGAGGGGGAACAACTACTCAAGCTCTCACATGTCAAGTGGTCAACCTGAGAGGGAATTGGATACATTATTAAGTCTGAAAAATAAATAAAATGTTTTCCTCTGTCCTGCACCTAGAGTTGAAAACTTTTGGGATTGCGTTTCTTTCAAAACTTTTTTAAATTATGAAGTATGAATTTATACAACATTAAAAAATACATGATAAACTTACCAAATTCTAACAGTGGTCCCAAATGAGAGAACAAGTCCACATATAGAACAGAGGGAGAACGACTCCTCAAATATATCAGAACAACCTGTAATGGAGAATAATTGATCATTTCGTGTACATGATCACACCATTAAGGATCAACACATAAGCACAATAACACTTCTGAAAAGCATCATTCAAATGACAAATAATGAATTACTACATCCATAATGTGTGATGTGATAATAACAATAATATAAATATTCTCGCCTTATCAGTGGAGCAGCTTTTTAAGCAGCTCACTCTTCTCTGCAAGTCTGTCTATCACAGAGTCCAAGGCCATGAGGATGTCTTTTTCTGTGGCCATCAACATAAATGCCTCCAATTTCTCAGATGAGAGGGTGCTTCTGAGTCTGTTTTGAATAAACTTCAAAATGGAAAATGTGCGCTCACAAGCCACCTGTGTGAGGGATAATGTAAGCAGGTATTTATAAGCAAGGCCTAGGACAGGGTATGCATCTGTTAGCATGTTGAAACGGCGAAGTATCTGGTAGCAGCACAGAGGGCATTCTTTGCAGGAGCAACAGCTTATGGGAGTTATCTCAACCTCTTCTGTGTTGTCCTCCTCCTCACCACCTGATCCATCTTCTACTGTTCTTGCTTTGTACTCTGCCAATGGGGATGCCTTCAGCCTGTTCCACTGGAGTGCAAAGCTTTTCAACTCGGCCTGCAGATTTTCCTTGGTTGCCCTGCTGTCAAATCCTTGCAAGCACTTGCTTAAGTCTTGAAGGGCAGACTGGGGAAGAGCACTGGTACAGAGCTGAGGGAAGAGCACTGGGATCCAGACATGCCAAGTCAGCATATAGATTGCCGTGTGTTAAAAAGCGCCTATGAATGGCTTCAATTGCTGTGTCCATGATCCGGTTATGCACATTCACCTCATAGGATTGTTCTGCATCATCCAGGGTCTCATCCTGAGCCATCTCTCCAGGCAAGACTTTCTTCATCCTCCTCCTCTTTTGTGGCAGTGTGGCCTCCACTTCAATGTCCGTGTCATCTCTCTCTTGGATTTCTGTGTTTGTCCAGTTGACAAATGTGTCTGCTGCTTTTTTTACAGATTCAAAATCTCTTCCCAAGCTTTTCAGCGTATCCTGTGTCGATGCCACCATTCTGTGAGCAGAGAGGATGTCCAATCCTGCCATCTGAAGGTATTTAGACAATGGAGAGGTATGTTCAAATATGCGGAGGAAGATTTGAGCCGT
Source organism: Gymnodraco acuticeps (assembly GCF_902827175.1). NCBI lineage: Eukaryota > Metazoa > Chordata > Actinopteri > Perciformes > Bathydraconidae > Gymnodraco > Gymnodraco acuticeps. The sequence continues at coordinate 5,155 of NW_022989798.1, forward strand.
CAAGATCGTCTCATACTTGAGCAATGACTCTGCATATCCTCTGGCCATGACACGGATACATGGTTTCACTGTTGCCTGTTTCTGTATAGTGTCAACAGCACATCAACGTACAGACCATCTTCCGCTTTTCCAAAGGAGCCAAACACCTTCTTCAGGGCCTCATGCTTGGCCCACCAGCGTGTCTCTTCTTCAGGGCCTCATGCTTGGCCCATCAGCGTGTCTCGCCAATAGGAGCAAGGCGTCTACGTCTCTTGTTTCGGCCTGACTCTTCCCACACATTCATCCTTTTATATGACTCTTTGATGAATACCGCAATGCCATTGAGGAGCGCAAACAGGGACCCACTCTCAATAACAATCTGGGTTGTGTTTGCAAGCACCAGATTTAGTACATGTGCGTAGCCAGGGTTGGGAGGGTTACTTTGTAAATGTAATCAGTTACTGATTACTGATTACATGGCTCTGAAAGTAATCCGAATATAGTTACAGTTACGTGTCTTAAAAAAACACAAAAAGCAAAAGGAAACTGAGCGTGTTTTTACTGTTTTAATGTGCGGCGGTAATAGGTTTTGTGCGCTGTGATGATTCGGCTGTACCTTTAGTAATGAATATTAAATGTTGTGAGGAAATCTTTCCATCAATAATTCCAATAAGTAATCCAAAATGTATTCACTTCAGGTTTACTAAAGTAACTGTAATCAGATTACTCGTTTTTTAAATGTAATGCGAGCTGAATACAGTTACTTGATTTTTGTATTCTGATTACGTAACACCGTTACATGTATTCCGTTACAACCCAACCCTGTGCGTAGCACCATACATGCACCTGGTTTGGAGATTGTAGATTGAGAAAGTAATCCGAATATTGAGATTGAGAAAGTAATCCGAATATAGTTACAGTTACGTGTCTTAAAAAAACACAAAAAGCAAAAGGAAACTGAGCGTGTTTTTACTGTTTTAATGTGCGGCGGTAATAGGTTTTGTGCGCTGTGATGATTCGGCTGTACCTTTAGTAATGAATATTAAATGTTGAGAGGAAATCTTTCCATCAATAATTCCAATAAGTAATCCAAAATGTATTCACTTCAGGTTTACGAAAGTAACTGTAATCAGATTACTCGTTTTTAAATGTAATGCGAGCTGAATACAGTTACTTGATTTTTGTATTCTGATTACGTAACACCGTTACATGTATTCCGTTACAACCCAACCCTGTGCGTAGCACCATACATGCACCTGGTTTGGAGATTGTGCAGACAACAGTGAGGAGAATCCTTTGTATTGGCCTTGCATGTTTGATGCCCCATCAGTCACATTTCCAATGCACATGGTCTTGCTGAGGCCCATTTTGTCCAGAACTTCTGACAGCATGTTGACAAAGGCCTGTCCAGTGGATGAACTGCACTTCAGCACTGCACCAACAAGCCTCTCATGAACAACATCAGTAACATACCTCATCATTATAGAGCATTGATCCTGAGAGGTGATGTCCTGCGTTGTGTCCAGCTGCACTGAAAACATTCCTGCTTTCTTGATATCACTGGAGATGTTTTCTTGAATCAGATGGTGAATTGCATCTATCACTGAGTTGACTGTGGTTTTGGAGAGTAAAGTTACAAGGGAGCCTCTGCCTCTCGTGCCACCAGACAAATGCAACTTTTTGCTGTTCTCAATGCAGCTGTCCAGGTGCTCTCTTAAACAGAAATCATACTTCCACAGTAGAAGTATGAGTTCCAAGAAATTACCATGATCAACTTTCAATCAATCAATGTTTATTTATATAGCCCAATATCACAAATGTTACATTTGTCTCAGTGGACTTTACAGTTTGTACAAAATATCAGTATGACAATACGACACCCTCTGTCCTTAGACCCTCACATCGTACAAGGAAAAACTTCCAAAGAAAACCCACAGTTTAAAGGGAAAAATGGGAGAAACCTCAGGGAGAGCAACAGAGGAGGGATCCCTCTCCCAGGACGGACAGACGTGCAATAGATGCCGTGTGTAAATTGAAAAGATAATACATTTGCAACATAGGTAGTCCAAATGTTTGGAAATGCATGTGTGTATAATAGGAAGATGAATCCACGAGGATATCCATCCAGGGCCTATGATCCAGGACCACAGCCACGACTCAAGATCCAGGGCTCGCGATCCAGGACAGAGGAGCGCAGGATCATCCATGACTCCGGATCCCGGCGTATATAGACACCAAAAAGAAAGACATTTGGGGAAGCTGGGTTAATCGGAACATGAGAGTACACAGGTATAGACAGAGAGAAGGAAGAAGTAAGATGTCCCCCGACAAACTAAGCCTATATCAGCAAAACTAGGGGCTGAATCTAATCAGCCCTAACTATAAGCTTTATCAAAAAGGAAGGTCTTAAGCGCACTCTTAAAAACGGATAGGCTGTCTGCCGCCCGAACACAAACTGGAAGCTGATTCCACAAATGTGGAGCTTGATAAGAAAAGGCTCTGGCTCCCATTGTACTTTTAGAGACTCTAGGAACAACCAACAACCCTGCATTCTTGGAACGCAATGCCCTAGTAGGACAGTAGGGTATAATGAGTTCTTTGAGGTAAGATGGCGCCTGCCCATTAAGGGCTTTGTAGGCGAGAAGAAGAATTTTAAATTCTATCCTGTGTTCTATAGGGAGCCAGTGTAAGGCAGCCAGAACAGGAGTAATGTGGTCCCTTTTCCTAACTCTGGTTAGTACACGAGCCGCAGCATTTTGAATCAGCTGAAGCGACTTGACTGACTTCTTGGTACACCCTGATAATAAAGAGTTACAATAATCCAGCCTTGAAGTAACAAATGCATGGACTAGTTTCTCTGCATCGTTTTGAGGCAAGATATGCCTGATCTTTGCAATGTTACGTAGATGGAAGTAGGCGGTCCTTGAAATTGATTTTATGTGGGCGTTAAAGGATAAATCCTGATCAAATATAACACCAAGATTCCTTACAGTCTCACTGGAGGCCAAATTAATGCCATCCATAGTTAGTATATCCTTAGATAATTTGTTTCGTAGATTCTTCGGGCCGAGTACAATAACTTCAGTTTGTGTCGTGTTTAACATCAAAAAGTTTAAGGTCATCCACGTTTTTAAGTCCTTGAGGCAGTCTTGAATTTTATTTAGATGATTAATTTCATCAGGCTTGATTGATAAATATAGTTGAGTATCATCTGCATAACAATGAAAGTTTACAGAATGATTCCTTATAATATTGCCTAACGGAAGCACTTTCAGTCAGACAACTCACGTGTTCCTTTAACATGTTTATTAGAAGCATATAGTTGAGTTTGGCGACTAGGCTCGGGCATCATCACTCCATAGATATACATAGCACGATAAGTGATGATTAAATAACTAACCCCCGAGCCTACAGGTGGAAGCTGGGGTGGAAGCTGGGGTGGTGGTGGGGCAGGCAAGCAGCAGCGATGTAGAGGTAGCTGCAGCAATAGCAGCAGCAAGCAATGCATGGAGAGAGATCTGGCAGGTTAAATAGAGCGGCATATTAAGGAGACTCTGGTTGGTTGTAAAGTGGCAAGGGGGCGTTATGTATGAATGCAGCATAAGTGCTCGAGTTGACTGCCTGAACTAGCTCGCAGGCTTCGCCTCATGTGTGGTCTTCCAGAGTATATGCTGCCTCATTTTCTGACCTCCTGTATGCAAGCCCCCTCTTCCCAAGAACCTTGATGACATCTATGATGCGCTCCCAAAACCTGCCGTCTCTTTCTGACCTGCTCTCTGTGCGCCGACATCTGACTGCCACCAAACACACTGCTGATATCAGCACTGGCGGATTTCAAGAGGTAAGCTTCAGCACAGTTTCTGGTGTGCACTGCTTCTCTCATGCTCCTCTGTGCGCTGGTGTATATATATGGGCATAGATATGTCTCATAATTATTTGTGTGAACATAAAAATAATTTGTGTGTAAATATGTGATTTGTAAATGTAAAACACCATCCACAAATGCATTTAAAAGATTTGCAAACTCACAAATAAATGTGCAAGTGTAAAACGGATCTGCAAATACGCTAAATATTTTCACAAATAAAAAAAAGATCTGTGAATATCTCTTTAACATTTAAAACTTTCGATCCGGCATTTGTGAATCCATTTTGTATTTGTCGACCAAAAATGCGCTTGCGGATCTCAAATCTCTGCACGTGGATCTCACATTTCTGCTTGTGGATCGTCTTTTTACACACACGGAATTTTGAGACATATTTTCCGCCGGTCTCGGCTAAAATCTACTCGTGTCACTCGGTGATTTTCGGAAACCACGTGATTGCCCGCTGATGACGACATTTCCGTAGTTTCAGAGCGCATCGAGTTTAAAATACCATCTACAAGCTGATGCTGACAGCCCCGCTCCTGCCACCCGCTTATGGCAGACCACACTTCCACGCTCACCGGCAGGCACCGACTGGCCATCGGGAGGACCGGGAGGGTGTGTGTATGTGTGGCGCGAGCGAGCGCGAGAGAGAGAACGGGCACACCTTACGTGTATTGTTGTTGTTAGCATCTGGTGCTAGCTAGCTGCGCTAACGGATTTAAGGAGCTGTTTCGATGAAAACAGGAGCGACATTTCGCCGACAACTGCGCCGAGCATGGGCGTAGGAAGCATCCTGAATGTGGGGGGGACATTTTTAACGGGGGGTGTGGGGGTCGCCCCCCACGGGGGAAAAAAATATATTTCCTGTATTCTGGTGCGTTTTAACAGGTGGTTTGATACTTTTATGTGGCTCTACTAGCATGAGGAATGATGGGTACATTTTGTAATTTCATCCAGTAGTAAAGAAAGGAAACTATTTGATTATTAATTCAGAGCCGTCTTTGAATGAACAAAAAGCAGTTTAAATGTATACAATGTATATTGTACATTTATATACAACAATACATATTTGAGTGCATTGAGAGATATTGTTGTGGAGAGTCATTTATATAAATCGCAAAATACATTTGTGAATCCTTCTGTGAGCATTTATTAATATTGAGACTGATCTGACTCCATACAGATTTTAAATTCACATAGGAATGGTATCATTGACTTAAATGTTCAAATAAATGTTGCTCTTCTGTCTATATTGGTCACATGATGCCCCTTGACTGAAATTCTTCCTGTTTAATATCCCCACTGATTTCCTTAACATTCTGGGATGAGAGTCCACATCACAATTTACTCTAAACTGTAATTTCCCTTTCATCACTCACCTCAGCAACGGAACTCTCTCCACTGTCCCTGTGTTCTGCCTCTGACTCACTCTCAAGCGCCTAGATGTCAAGAGAGGTGGTGAAGGGATCATTATTCATTGAGCAGTATACTCTTTCACATTGAATCATAACAAGTCATACTGAATGTAAATACAACTGACTCTAAAGTAAGTCCCAGTCTGTGACATTGGACATTTTGAAGACTCAAAGTCCCAAGCAGTAGGTAGAATATTAGCTAGTCTATGTAATGTGCAAAGAAAATAAATAGTTAACTGAATACTGGGATGGAAATTGCCTATAAGCACTCAGTAAAACATAAACACACACAAAAAGCTTCTGAATGATAAGAAGTATAATTAAAACTGCGGTCGCACTTGTGCGCGCAGTGATGAGCGGGCCCTCGTGTCCGTGCGCCTGTCGGGAGGGCAGCCGGTCGTCCCGGCGTCAAGCAGATGCGCGCGAGTCCTGGGAAATGAGCCGTTTCTCATTTCTATAATTTTCGCGTCCCAGACTCCGAGGTCCTCCGGCAGCGACCCGGAAACGGATGTCGGCGCGCCGTCTCGAAGGAAAACAAATTTCTCTAAAGGGTCGTCGAGGATCGATTATCAAGGAGGCTGTCTGGAGGAGCCGTAACCGAGGATACATTGATTTAGAGGAGAGAGGAGTGTCTCTAGAGGAGCTATAACCGAGGGTACACTGAAGTATTCTCCTGAGACGATTTCAGCCAACAGTGATGTTTAAAAGAGGCGTGACGCATGGCTGGACTTCTGTCAACGAAGCACAGCTCTGCAAACTGTTCCTGTTGTGATTATAAGTTATTTGAGATGATCAAATGTGCATCAGACTTTCTGCCCTTTACCGTTTGTTTACTCACTAATCACATCTCCCCTGGATGTTAGGCTATATTTTTTTAATGCAACCACTTTCATTGTGACGCGATGTTTACAGTGAGAACATCAATAATATATGTAACAGGCCTACATTACACACTTTATTTGTATGCTTTAGTAGATATCTACAAGTAAACCGTAGATATTTTTCATGAAACCATATCGTGCTTCACATAATAAAATATACAAGGGCTGTAGCCTGATCTACATTATATGCTTTAGGAGCTGTATGTGTGTGTTGTACAGTCAGTAGGTGTCTGTTGTGGAGTGTATAGGTGTCTGTTGTAATTGATTTTGCCGCCAGCAGAGCCGGTGTGTGTGTGGTTTAGGAGTTGTGTGTGTGGTTTAGGAGTTATGAGCATTTATTTCTAAGTCCCGCATTTAGATTAATGACGGGCATATTTATCGACTGAACATGCTCATTTTCTACGGTAATGTGTCTGACCCTCCACTGATGCTGTATACTAAGTTTGGCGTTGAAAAAGAAAACATGGAAATTTAAGGTAATATTTCACTGTTTTTAACATTATGCTAATAAAAAAAAAATGAAGTAGGTGGAGCTTTGGGGTTCAAGTACATAATATGTAGAGTAGGTCCACCCGAATAAGTGGGCAAAATGTCAGGTCATTCGGTGCCACTTTGTAAAGGTTTCCAAAAATGGAAATGTAGTAGTTTGGATTAATTTGTGACATGTAAATCGTCAAAAATGCTACATTCTCCGTTAGCTTACGAGCTCCCCGTTTGAGCTAGCAACTATTTTCTTCACAATTTAGCATCATATTGGATAGGGGCTGAACTTGTCCTGGATTGGAATTTTTCCGATCATTCCCCTAGGAGGAGTTCGCAAGAATGTGCTTAAAATGCATGAAAAACGCACATTTTTAAAATGGCCGACTTCCTGGGGGGGGGGGCTAATGGAAGGCAATTTGAAATATGTGTGCAATCATAATAGTAATGTGTATACAGCGTTTCGTGAATATCGGAAAAACTATATGCGAGCAGTTTGGAGCAATTTGCACCATGTAAATCATCAAAAATGGTGTATTCGCTGTTAGCTTACGACCTCCACGAGTAATTTTTCAAAAATGTGCTCCTCAATTTAGCATCATATTGGATAGGGGCTAAACCTGTCCTGCATTGGAATTTTTCTGATCATTCCCCTAGGAGGAGTTCGCAAGAACGTGCGTAAAATGGCTGAAAAACGCAAATTTTTCAAAATGGCCGACTTTCTGGGGGGCGGGGCTAATGGAAGGCAATTTGAAATATGTGCAATCATAATAGCAATATGTTTACAGCGTTTCGTGAATATCGGAAAAACTATATGCGAGCAGTTTGACCATGTAAATCGTCAAAAATGGTGTATTCGCTGTTAGCTTACGACTTCCACGAGTAATTTTTCAAAAATGTGCTCCTCAATTAAGTATCATATTGGATAGGGGCTGAACGTGTCCTGGATTGATTGGAATTTTTCCGATCATTCCCCTAGGAGGAGTGCGCAAGAATGTGCTTAAAATGCATAAAAAAAACGCACATATTTCAAAATGGCCGACTTTTTGGGGGGCGAGGCTAATGGAATGTATGTACAAATATGTCCACAATTCCATGAGGAATGTCTGTGCCAAAATTCGTGAAGTTCTGAGAAACTATGTGACTACCACACAATACGGGGGCGCTAGTGAGCATTTTTTGGAAAATTTACGTTTTTTTTTTACATTCTCGAAAAGGTCGTGGGCTCTGACGTGTGTCCCAAGTTTTGCGTCCGAAGCTCATTTTATGCTATCGCAATTTAAAAAAAAGTATAGGCCACGCCCATATTCTGCATTTGTTGTGACGCTTTAAATCTTAGTTCGCAGTCACCCTCAGAGCATGTGTAAAAAAACAAAAATTCGTCCATCTGCCCTTGAGTTATAAATTGGTGGTGTTTTTGGCACCCCCTATAGTCCAAAATGAAAATGCTTTGGTGTGCCTATTTCCCAAGACAAACTGAACCTATTTACCGAAATCTGTGATGTTTGGATACATTGTTGATGAGTTATGAGCATTTCTTTCTAAGCCCCGCCTTTTTGCGAGTACGTTTTAATTCATGGCGGAAATATTTATCATTTGGACATGCTCATCTCCTAGGGTAATGTGTCTGACCCTCCACCGATGCTGTATACGAAGTTTGGTGTTGAAAAACTGAAAATTGAAATTTAAGTGAATATTTCACTGTTTATGTAAATTATGCCAATTAAAAAAAAAAAAATGTAGGCGGAGCTTAGGGTTCCAAGGATTATTTGTAGAGCAGGTCCACCCGGATATGTGTGCAAAATTTCAGGTCATTCGGAGTTACGGTGCGACTTTGTAAATGTATTCTGAAATGGGTTTTTCCATAGGTGGCGCTAGCGAGCACGTTGGACAATTTGAACTCATTGACTCCAGAATAATGTATTTTTCACCAGTCCTGGCGTCTGTGCAAAATTATACAATTTTGTCAGCGTCCTAAAGGCCTCAAAAACAGGAAACGCCAGCAGATGAAAAATAATAATAATTCCACCAATAACAATAGGTGCCTCGCACTTCGTGCTCGGACGCCGTTGGGTCCTAGCGCTCCGCGCTCGGGCCCTAATTAAAACTGCGGTCGCACTTGTGCGCGCAGTGATGAGCGGGCCCTCGCGTCCGTGCGCCTGTCGGGGAGGGTTGCTGGTCCCCCCCCCCCAGTCCTCCGAAATGAGCCGTTTGTCATCCCTCTAAATTGTTTACCTGACTTTGCGTTCCTTTGTTTCTGACCAGGAAATCTTAGGAATGTGCGCCAGTTGTGTTGGTACCATTTTTCCTGCATCAACCAGGTAGCGATATGTCGTTTGTTGATCCTAGGAGTTAAACACATCATGTCAACAATTAGGGATTATTGGACTGTGCAGTTATATCTTTATGGATCTTTAATTAACTGTCTACACCACAACAATAGATCAAACCACCACAGGGAGTCGAACCCCGTCTCAAATGAGAGTCCATACCAGTGGTTTTTGCTTTTTGTTGTTGCCTAAACTTGAACAAAAAGCAAAACCTTCAATACATTTGTTTTGTGGTCAATGCCACTAAATTAAGTTATACATTTGGAAACATTTGGAAAATGAAATATATGCCTGAAAATGTAATCTTTCAATATTTATCTTACTGTATTGCAGGACAGACAGACAACAGATATACACTTCAACAGCATGCAAATAAAGTAAAAACCTCCTGTTGTCATGGCAGTGGGTTTGGTCCTCAGCATGAAAGAAGGGTCCATCAACTCTTTGGTATGACAAAGGGGGTTAGGGAACTTATGGGAAGAAAACATGAATTAATACAACTTTTATTTACAAACGTGACAAAGAAATGTTAAACTGATGTGTGAATTAATAAATGCTTTCAATTAAACAGAATGTTTGCACTTTTGATAAATGTTATGAGACTGCAGATTAATCTAATTGAAGATGTGGTTATGTTGGTTAGTGTGGATAACCTCAGACAAGTTGTCACAATATTTTTTGGGGCAGAATAGCTTAAATGTGTTTTTATAAAATGATATAATGTTAGTAATGGAGTTGAGAACATTTCTCATAAATAGTTGCTGTGGCACTGATAGATAATTTTGGTTGTGTGTAGACGGCGGCGTCTAAACACAACCAAAATTACATTTTCACCATGAGCGCATTGCTCCTAAATAGTTGCTGTGGCACAGACAACAGTCGTGCGTCGACTCGGCAGGGATGAAGGCACGTGAATGCCTCTCCCTGCTTCCGCCGTCTACACACAACCAAAATTATCTCTACCTTGAGATTGCTCCTAAATAGTTGCTGTGGCACTGACACCAAACAACAGTCGTGCGTCGACTCGGCAGGGATCAAGGCACGTGAATGCCTCTCCCTGCTTCCACCGTCTACACACAACCAAAACTACCGCTCGTGTCCTTTGTCAGTTACACAATGAAACAGTTGAAGCTCAGGTGTTCTTTGTTAATACACATTGAACTGCCTCACGAGTACTGAAATACATCGGGATAACCTTTGTTTCTGTGAGATACTGACTTGTGTGTTTCTCATATACATGATCGATCAATTTTCCCTTTTCTGTTGTGGGTTCGGATACCAACTGCAAATAACCTAGTTGTTCCATGAAGGATGACATTGACAATGACTTGAGCTGATCTTGGTTGAAGTCTTCCAAAATGACAACGTTGTCTGACCTAGTATTTAAGAAACTGGTCAACAGCTTCATGTTTAGTTTGAACAGAGGCAATGGATATGTTTGTGGGCGGTAAACAACCACAACAATCACATTCTCCCTGGTGAAATGCGAAGCAATACATTCTAAATTCACATTTGGAATATCCAAAATGGTGTACTCTAACTGGTCTTGACAATATATGCCAACTCCCCTTGTTGTTGGTCTTTAATTGTTTTCAAAACAGCGTCAGTTGAGTTGTATGCCTTGCAACGTGGCACACTGTGAAACGTATAGTTTTCAATCCGTGCAGTGTCATTTGCAACAGTTTCAGTTAACCATGTTTCCGTTACAGCCACACAACTGTAATCAAATGGCTGAATTGCCACCGTTAGATCAGGTAAATGTCTGTCTAAACTGTACATTCATTGAGAATGAGTGTGTTCCCTGTGAGTGTGTAGTAGCACAGGATACAAATGGTGGCATGCCATCAAGGGAATCCTGAATATTCTCTTTGCAATATATGGCGCTGTCTTTAAAGTCCTGAATTGTCAACCCATTTAAGCTTTTGACACGGCTTAAAGCAACATATGCCTGGCGAGACTCAAAGATTCTTTTAAGCGAAACTACTGCTTTGTCAACAGTTAACCCTTGCACCTTGTGCAAGCCCATGCTAGTTTCAAAGGAAACTGTTTATGCAATTTTCCCTTGCGTATCCTTTCATCATCCCTGTTTATGGGAGTAGCCAAAGGGTTTTAACTAGTTGAAGGTAAACGCTTCCTTCTGTTAGTACCCACTTTTTCGTCATCGAATTTCACAAACACAGTGTTCACAAATGTGTTGTGGATATTGTTGACAATGTCTACGACATTCCCACAGACTCCGTTTCCCACAGACTCCGTTTACCGTTTCAGTTTGACTCAATAGAATCCCATCTTCATTGGTCCTTGGCAAAACATGCGTCGTGTCAGTAATGTTTGCTGGAACACATGTCACTGGTCCGTGCACACCATTTTGTGCACCTCTAGGTAAGCACAGCATTTTCATAAAAGGAATGTGTAGTGAAATCAAATGCATCTATAATATTCAGACAACTCAATTCTGAAGGTATCGGATGCAAGTGCAAGTTATTAGCAACGCACAGTTGTGGCATTTTACCTCTAAGTATTTTGCCATGGCAATCACGACAGATCCATAACTTGCCCATTGGCGACTTTAGCAATTTGCAGGGTATTGCACAATTATCACATTTGTGCAAATAGTCTTCTGATACAGTGTGGGGCTGCAGTCCTTGTGGCTTGGTTTCTCTGGTATCTACTACTGCGCTTGCAAATTACCACTTGCTTTCTGAAACAAAGCCTAATGCAGGAAGAACACACAAAATCAGAACCGTTCTTTATGGTGTCATGAAACAGTTTCAAAACAAAATCAAAGGAACGCTTATTGCCTGAATGGATTTGTTTTTATTAGCAAGTTGCAATGACACTCTATGGTTCGTGTTTGTGAAATACTTTTTCTTGCTAGCTTTACACACAGCTGCTCTATGCTCGTCATTGTTGTGATATTTCTGAATGCTAGCTTCACACACAGTTGCTCTATGGTTCTCGTCTTCGTCATATTTCAGAATGCAAGCTTCACACACAGCAAGTCTATGTCTTTGGTATATTTCTTCTTGCTGGCTGTCCTCAAGCTGCGATTGTATTCATCATCATCATGATATTTGTCAACCAATGCCCTTCTCGCAAGGTCTCGAAAATGTGTATCGTCTTCATAGATCCGTTTTTTAGACAACCGTTTTTTATTTTTAATGAAGTTTGAATCTGTTTGAAGTCGAGAACTACTCTTACTTGAACAAGAGCTATCAATCTCTGTGGACTTTGTCTCAGACATATCATTGCCAATCTTTTTCTCAACATTGGCCCTATTAGTAGAGATTAGGGATGCCAGCGATTATTCGATTAATCGTTACAGTCTCCATAATCGAATATTATTTTTAAAAACTGATTTTATTTATATATTTTTTTATTATTATTTATGGTTTTTTTTTTTTTCTGGCTTAGTTTCAACCAAAATATAGACTAATGCTAATAATAGTAATAGTATTAACAATTGTAAATGGCCATTGGTCACACCACCAGTTTGTTTTACTGTAAGCTTGGAGGAAGCCTGCGTGCAGAGCAGACTGCTGCTGCAGCACGCTACACACAGCCCCCGCCCCACCCCCACCCTCCCTCACACGTGCGACTAAAGATGAACAAAGCGGCAGGTAAAAAGAGTTCCTCCTCGTGGAACAATAGGCTAATTATTGAATGTATTTCAATGCTGCTATTATTAATACAGGCTACATGATGGTGGTTTATTTTTTGTTATTGTCTAAAGTGCCTGCCATTGCCTTTATTTGAAGATGCGCGCACAATTTATTTATTGCAATGCTGCTATTATTAATAATACAGGCTACAGCCTGTATTAATAGTAGCATTGCAATAAATAAATTGCTATAATAATATTTATTGCAATGCTGCTATTATTAATACAAGCTGTAGCCTGTATTTAATAATGGCAGCATTGCAATAAATACATTTGTGCGCGCATAGCGCATCTCCAAATAAAGGCAATGGCAGGCACTTTAGAAAATAACAAAAAATAAACCCACATCATGTTGATGTGGGTTTTTTGTCATTTATTTTTGTTGTACTGTTAAACATGTTCCAGTAAAGAAAACAACGGAATTCCTTTTGTCTGAGTTTTTTTTTTTTGTCCCGCGGGGGGGGGGGGGGGGTCGGTCGTTTAATCGATTATTATTCGCCAGGGCTGCCGAATAATCGATTTTGATCATGGTCAGTTTCTGGCAACCCTAGTAGAGATGTCCCGATCCGATCACGTGATCGGGGATCGGAGCCGATCACGTGATTTTCAAAAGATTGCTTATTTCTCTCAAATCTGGCAACAGAGTGGGCGCAGTGTCTAATAGTAGCAGTAAGCTAACGAGAGGCTACGTTCAGCTGGTGACTCGGGACAGAGAAAATGTCAGGAGTTTGGAAGTATTATAAAATTGAAAGGCGAAGGCAGTGGTAATAAACAGCCAGATGCAATGTTGGCAAGGCGGAGGTTCCGCGTGGTGGATAAGAACAGGAGCTACGTTCAACACGACCCAAATCTAATGCGCCACCTGAGAAACAAACAAACACAACAACAACACGGAGTACACAGCGGCCACTCAGGTACCGGCACTGGAAACAACCGACACTTTTTAAAAGGAAAGAGAAACTGCCCCCAGGAAAAAAAGTGAAAAGGCCAAAAACAACAGCCAGATAGGCTAAATTCATCGCGTTGGATGACACAGCCGTTATCTGTTACCTTTTTTTTTTCTCTTAATGCATTGCATAAAGATCGGGAAAAATCGGTATCGGCAGATGTCAAAATCCAAATGGAATCGGACTCGGGAGCAAAAAAAGGTGATCGGGACATCCCTGCCTATTAGCATTCCTTGTTAGCATTGGTTTTGCGTAGCACGTTTGGCTGAATGTTTACACAAGTTATGACATTCAACAAATTCCCATTCTTTGTGCAAACAACTGGTTCATAGTGATTTCCATTGCAATTTTTCAATAAATGCCCTGCTCTGAAAGTTTTCGTCCTGTACAGCTGTATTTCAACCAGTGGTCATCGATGTGTGTTGTAGATATCTAATCCAAGAAGGTTTGCAGCACCCGTGGATTTCTACCTCTGTTGCCCAGGTCTTTGATTGAGACATTTTGGATTTATCCAAATAGTCCTTCAAACTACTGGAGTACTCTTCTCTGACCAAACTATTAAAGTGCTCCTCGTTGCACATATGTGTTTAACGATCTTACGCCTGAACATGAGATGGGATTCTGGCTGCCACACACCACTTGTGATTAGGGCTGCAACAAACGACTAATTTGATAATCGATTAATCTATCGATTAATGAAACGATTAATCGACTATTCGGACTATTATACCTTGCACAATTTCTCAAGCGCTCTTATTTAGCCATCAACTTTAGATTTAGCTTGAGGTTGTTTTAGGCATGTGGAAACTAACAATGAAGACAATAAAGATGAATACTTGATTCAAAAATACATATATTATTAAATTAACTAAACACACTTTGAACAAAATTAACATTGCTTTTTATTCAAATTAAATAGGCTACATAATATTCACAACAGTGTTTTAAAACAAATCGTATTATAATGTGATGACAGAACTGTAAACAGAAATAGCTGAAACCCATGCTTGTGTATAATTGAGTTACTCCGTGTGTTGCTGCTAGCATACATAACACCTGACATGGAAACGTTACTCGTGGATGGGGCTACAGAGCTGCTAGAAAGACGGTGGAACCGGTGCATTCCTCCGTCTGAATGTGGTGCACTTTTGATAAATGTTTAGACAATTGCTCGTGTTACCGCCCTGCCATGCTAAAACTCTTACTGCACTATTGGCAACGAGCATTGTTCACAATCGAACAGGTAAAGTTTAATCACCTCGGAGCGCGTTCTCTCCGCCATCTCCTCCGTGTGTGTGTTGCTGCATGTAGCAGCTGCGTGTGTGTCAACTGCCCCGCCCCCTCGCACACAGACGGGGGAGAGAGATCGAAAATACATCATAGACGCATTTTTTTGTCTTTTTGCAAATTAGAAACCAGTTGGCGACACTAAGCAGTGTGAGAAAAAGTTTTTAGAGAGTACTTGTCCATGAACAAGTGAGTTTGGCAATGTACTTGTCCGAATACATTTTTCACTTGTCCAGAATGGACAAAAATTGAGGCCACTGGAATCTTCTTCTTCGCCATCGTATTTTTCCACGTTTTTTACGACACCGCTAACGTAAGTGAGCGGTAAGCTTTTACTGCATCACACAAAGGGTTGGGTATCGTTTGGATTTTAACGATTCCGGTTCTGCTTTTCGATTCCGATTATTTTCGGTTCTCGATTCCGGTTCTTTGAGAGAGTAAAAATAAGTCCCATGACAAACTGGGAGAAAAATATATTTATGAAAACATTAAGTCAAATCTGTATTCCTATTTACAAATCACTTCATACTGTTGAATTTCGTTACGGTTATTGAATAAAATATATAAAAATAATCTCTGCATTGTTTAGTTAGTTCTAAGTGGTGCAGTTTGAGAATGTACAATTGGCCCAGTCTCCTCTGAAGTTACACTGCAACCTGCCTGTGAGACAAAGTCCAACCACACATATCCAACACATAGGACATAAACTAATAATAATACATTAGATTTATAGGCCTAGCGCTTTTCTACAACTAGAAGACGCTTGCACGTTTACACATGTCCTGCAATACACATGCTGCAGCTTCCCAGCTGCTCACTGTTTGTAAAGTAAATAATAGTATTTTTCATTTCAATAATGTACTTTCTATACCCTGCTTCATAAACAATACTGACATCCCTGTGCTCCTCCGAGTCTGGGGGTCCGGGGATGAGGACAGCGCGAGGACACAGACAGGGAGGATGCTTTACTTCATAAAGGAAATGGTGGTCAATATTAACAACATAGGAGTTAAAATGCTTAATAACCTTCATTACGTGTTAGAGAAAGAACATAAGAAAGTTTGACAAAGATGAGGCTGTTAAACGGGCAGCGGATCCGCTGTGTGTAGAGAGAGAGAGAGAGAGAGAGAGAGAGAGACGCTGAGCTGCACCTGCAGCGATCAGCTGATACGGAGCATAGAGAGAGAGCTGCAGTCCGCGGGGCTCGGCCTCGCCTCCTGTCCTCACAACTCTTATTAATCCCGGTACTGGACAATTGTTATTTGTTCTTACTCGGAACCGAGTTTTGCTTCCCAATCCTGCCACTGTGCTACACGTCGTCGTTCTTATTATACATCCATGGTCCCGCCCCGCCCCCGTCTAACAGTACAGAAAGCGGCGAGATGCATTTCCTTAGGAATCGACAAGCAGAACCGAA
Organism: Gymnodraco acuticeps; assembly: GCF_902827175.1. Taxonomy (NCBI): domain Eukaryota; kingdom Metazoa; phylum Chordata; class Actinopteri; order Perciformes; family Bathydraconidae; genus Gymnodraco; species Gymnodraco acuticeps. Next base: position 21,420 of record NW_022989798.1, read on the forward strand.
GCTAACATTTCTAAACGAACAATGGCGGACACGGACAATTTGCGAATGACTTCTGCCTTTTGTAAACTGAATGTATCAATAATTTGTCAATAAATGAGGGCGAAAAACGTCACTTGTCCACCGGACAAGTCAATTGAAAGATCTACTTGTCCGATATCGTAAATAACACGTCCCGGACGGTGGGACGTGTGCTTTTTCGCACACTGCTAAGACTGCGATATAATGTTTTTGTAGCAATAATACATGACATATATTTTTTAAATGTCTCCAGTACCGATAAAAAGACCAATAACGTTTGAGCTTAACGGCGCGTAAAACACACGTGATGACGTCACCAACGAATCGACGACTGAATTAGTTGGCAACTAATTTGGTCATCGATTTTAATCGATTAAGTCGATTAGTTGTTGGACCCCTACTTGTGATAAAGCGCGAAAAAAGCAGTTGCCATCACCAACAATTTTGTCAGTTGTGCACGGGACACCGAGAGCACCAATCGATCCACTGAGGACATCTCCATGTTTCCTGTACTCCAACTGTAACTGACTACACAAAGTTTGCGCTGTGTCTTTGGACAACACATTGAACTGATCCTCCATCGTTGTGGCTCCAAGAAATCCATCATCCGAGTCGTCAACACAGTTACTGTCACCTACCACTTGAATAGGATCTTCGGACAGTTTTTCCAGTTTTACTACACAGTCAGCATTGGTAGTCGTGTCTGTACACTGGCTCACTGTGTGTTGTCCACAAAATGCATTTTCAGGATTTTGTGGGGCAATATTATGGACTTCTGCAGTAGACGAAACTGCACTCCCATCACAAGAAGCGGTTACAAATATCCACTGTGCTGTTCAGAGTAAGTCCTGTAATCTCAAATTGATTCCTGTCTATTTCTTCTGTGTTGCGTCTACCCCAACCACGAATGTGAACACACAAATCTAGAAGTGTCTCATAGTATAAAACCATGCTTTTTCCTGAACCAAATGCCTTGCCATCTGTGTCACGTGCATGTGAGTCAAAAACAACATACTGTTCATCCTGATGGAAAATAGCACAAGTGTTCACGTGAACTGTAATGAAACAGTGATCATATGTTTCAAAGATCTTCATCAGACCATCCTTCAAAGTGTATGCTACTCCATTAGTCAGGAGCTCTCCTTCTACATACAGATGTCCAACTACAGGGCTGCTGTATTCCAAGCCACACGGGCGGTTATGTAAAGTGATGATGGTTGGCAATTCCTTTATGAGAAGATATCCAAACGGTGAATGCTCAGAAATGGAATCGGTTTCAGTCAAAAAAGTGTACAGTTGGTCGCCACTGTTGACAACATCATCAAGCAGTTGTGTGTTCCAAGTCATTACACTCTGCCTCTTGTGCCAAACCATAGCTGCCAAGGACATGGCAACACATTGACTTCCCGCATTGGCACCAAATTTGCTATGGGCTTGATGAAAAGTCCCTTGAACATATCTAACATGTTTATGTCTTTCCTTAGAAACCAGTACTTCAGGCACTGCGTTACTCTGCATTTGCCACAATCTGATTCCCGTTTCAATCGTTTAAGGGGGACAGAGCACTTTTTCAACGCAACACCTTCTGGTACAGACAATCTGCGTTTCAAATTGGGAGCTGAACCACTGCTTTTGACTTCAGAAGATGATGCCTGCTCCCTTTTCTCAGCAATATTACTATTGTGTGCATCACCTGCCACACAATGTAGCACCTTGTTCACCCTCACAGTCCCGACACTGAACTTCTTTGCATTTAAAGCCTGTGACAAAGCAGTGATATACAGCATGAGTTCAGGGAAGCTGCTGTGGAAAAGCGCTACCGACCTGCCATAGTCAAGGGGCATTCCTGTGGAATTACAAGGATTAAGATGCACAACAGAAAAGTTGTGATTGTGCTGGACAATCGCACAGTAAAATCCATCCATGTCCAGCAAACAAGATGCATCGTCCATCAAGGGTAGCTGCAATGCTTCATACAGTTGAGCACACACACCGTCACGCTTAGTCCCCAGAAACAAACACCATAACTCTCAGTACCTGTGGACATACTCCAGAGTGAGTCAAACATCTCAAACTGACTGTCAACGCCTTTGCCCAGTTGTTCAATATTCAGCTTCCTTCCTTCCTCCTGAATGGAGTCCAGCACAGAAGCCTTCCATGTGCACACACAGGAAAGCTTGTGCCTTATCAAAGCTGCAACAGTACACAACTTGGCACTCTGATCTCCCTTTCTAGCCAACCTCAAACCAACTATCTTTGGCTGGACAGTAGTGGAAGTAGCGCATGTGCATTCAACAGATTCATGCAGCCTACCTTTGGCGTCAGGGAGAACTGCCTTCCGAGGGAACCGCCTGATTCTGAAGGACTTCTTCCATGGCATCCTAACCTTTATATAAAACCAAAAGAAAAATACAGTTAAACATAATGCACAGTTGTCATAGAAAATATTTATAATCCATTATGATATAAACAATTTAGCTTTACCTTGTATATAAAACACTGGTTATTAACTAATATGGCATTAAATGTGTTTAAAAATAATTCAGTAAATGATGAAGGTGACGTCAAATAATACTAAATAGTAATACAAAACAATACTGAAGCTTTACAATATTAAAGAGCAATTTATATTTGAAAGTATGATAGATACTAAAACCACCAAGAATATCTAAGTCAATTAAAGAACCCATTCAACATCATTGCAATATCAGAGACCTTGATCAGTGCTGAGAAAGGTGTGGACTTAAGATGGATGGCTGTGGACTTAAGATGGATGGCTATGAACTGAATTATACAAACAGAATGAATAACAGTGGAGGGGGTGTGGCAATATATGTGGAGAAAAGAATGAACTAGAAGGTGGTGGAGAGCATGAGAACAGCTGTTGAGGTTTTGTTTGAATGTGTTACAGTAGACATGTGTTTAATGTGTTATAAATATGAAATGAAAAAAATGAACAGTTGAGTACCCTGAACTTTAAGTATAATTGTACAGAAAAAACAATGGAAATATAAAAAATAAACAAAATTATACATTTAAATACATGTTTTCAAAGTAATACATACCATAAAGAAGATCAATAAATATGTTGGGGTGCACTTCCACAACCTATTAAACAGATATAAATATGCTCAAATGAAATGACATTATTGGCAAAGTATGAAGCCACATACTGTTTAACTTCCCCACGGCCTGAGCCGACACACACACACACCACACACCACACACACACCCACACACACACACACACACACACACACACACACACACACACACACACACACACACACACACACACACACACACACACACACACACACACACACACACACCACACACACACACACACACACACACACACCACACACACACACACACACACACACACACACACACACACCACACACACACCACACACACACACACACACACACACACACACACACACATCACACACACGTAGCCTAGTTAAGCATGTACGCACGTGTTTCAATACATAAACGAAACTTGAATAAACGTGTGTATATTGTGTTTTGAACGGTGCAAACAACCATATTCAAACATATAGACCGAATTCTGTCGACATTAGTTAATGTAACACTGTATAACGCCGTGTCTATATTGACGATAGTGTTAGCTACCAGTGTTCTCCGTTAGCATGGTAGGGACTGTGTTAGCAGAGCGAAGCTAGCAAATCCACACACTACAATACAATGCCTATAGAGTGACTCACGTTTTTTCACAGCAAATTCAGTCCAGAGCACGAATCCGGTGGTCTCTGGTGGTCCCTGGTGGTCGTCGTTGTTGTTTTTTGTGGAATATAATATGTAAGCTTTTAAATCGGTTCTCAGTGCGCCAAAAGCATGCAAGAGAATGAGCTAGTGATGTGTCGGTCGCTGTTTTAAGTGAACGACGGGAGCCGGCTCTCATTTTTGCGGACGGATCTAGATCGGCATGAAGGCACATTATGCAATGTGCACATTATCCCGCTTATTACATGGCCACATTCTCAACAAAGTAACGACATGACTCCCAATATTAATGGAAATGCTTTTATGGATTAGAAAACTATTTTTTAAATCAATAAAATCATTTTATAAATCCATAAAAGCATTTCCATTAATATTGATTTAAATTGACATGCATCCGCTAAGAAAAATAGTCCGTTGTTACTGTTTGAACTAACGTAGCAACGGCAGGAACTGCTTCGATAGTGTTTTTGAGGAGCTTTTTGATTACAGATTTGAAAACATCGTTGCTTGCTTTAAAAGTATTACAATTCATTATGTCAAACCTTGGAAAGTATATAGATATCCCTGCCCTAATGCCAAAGTAACTGACAACTGAATATGTGTCGCCGTTTGATGTCTATGTCTGGACCGCTGCGTAAAAAGGAGGGTTTCTGCCCCATTACTTCTCTTCTTACTTCTATAAGAATAAAACACGGAGGACGGAGATCTCTTTTTCTCCCCCTCTTCTGACAGTCCAGCAGCTGATCTCAGAGCACACTCCCCTCTCCTGCAGGGGGTGTGGTCAGCTGCAGCTCACAGAATTAGCCCTGCAAAAACAGCGCTGGAAAGAGCAAATGGAGCGAAATGAGGCATGGCTAAAATGCAGGATATTTTTGGTATTTTGAAAAAAAATATATATAAAAAAATATATTTACTTTATATAGGTCGATACAGTAGCCCCTTCTTTTAAAATAGTTTTTATAGGTGTTGCTATCTGTTTTGTGTAGCGTGGTTCTACAAGCAAGTCAATGCATTCATTGGGTGGTATCAGAGAGTTGCACGGGTCTGTAAATGCAATGAAAACAATTGGCCACAGCAAATCATTTATATTAAACATGTAATTTTTACTTTTGAATACTTCAGTAAAAACGATGTATTGAATAATTTAAGTGATATATGTGTACACCAGGGTTTCCGTTAGCCGGTAATTACCGGTTTTTAGCTGGTAACATTTAATAAAAACCGGTAAATTCAAAACCTGCCGGTCAAAATGTCCGATGCTCCGATCGATTGGCCGTCGATCATTATCGGCCGATATTCACTCTTAATAGTTTGATCGATGCTCTCTATAAAGGCCGATCAGGAGAGCTGGATCTGATCGATATGGACATAAACGCGAGTGAGGTATAACCGGACGCCAGAGAGAGATCAGATCAGCTGCTCCATAATCACCTGAAGCCCCGCCCACTGTTTAGCGAGCTGCATGAGAAACTAACGGGCTGTCAGGAGAGAGAGGGAGGGAGAGGGGAAAAGAGGATCAGTTTCTCCCGTGTTATTATTCAAAGTTAATTTAAACTTTTGAATAATGTACTTCATCTACTACAAGTAGTTTCTTTGAATGTAATAATTATGTTGTCTGTGGAATCATTTATTGAAAAATTAATCTGAATTTTTCGATCTGTTACGATTATAAACTGAAGCAATATAAAAATGACTCCCATTAACTGACTTTTAAACATCAGCATCCGGTCCTAGTCCGGTAATTACCTGCTAACGGAAACTCTGCTACACAATTCTTATTATTCTTATTGAAACATGACCGGTAAATTTCAAATTTGTCCGGTAAAATAAATTCTGTCCGGACATTTGACCGGCGAGAAAAAATCCTAACGGAAACCCTGGTGTACACATATAAATCATTAGTCAAAACAGGGCTACATTTGATTTAATTAAAAGGTATAATAAGTGGTAAACTGAAGAGCTGTTTGGGAGCCGAAAGAGCCAGCTCTTCTTGGTAAACCGAGCCAAATGATCCGGCTCACCAAGAAGAGCCGGAATTCCCATCACTAGAATGAGTCACGTCATACGCGTCACCCGTCTTGTCGCCTGCACGTTGGCTGCGTGACAGAGGGAGAGAGAGGTAAGGAGCAGGCCCATTGACTATCGTTCCATGTGTGTTACATGGTGTGTTATAGATCTGATCTCATCCACCATCTTTGTTTGTGACGTAAAGGGTGACAGAGTCACGTTTCTGAATCGAACACTCTGGATGCAGTCAGCCGGTCGTAGTCTGATTCAGATATAGCAGTGCTTCTCAAAGTGTGGTCCGCGGACCACTGGTGGTCCGTGAGCGCCCCCTAGTGGTCCGTGAGTATATTGGTAAAATTTCACATTTGAAATTAATTAATTAATTAAAGTGTTCCGCACTCTCGCGGGAATATCTCGGCAATGGAGCGAGCTTAAATTTCACTTTCTATTGCATGATATAGCCCAGATAAATACCTTCATCACACATGTTTCCACTTGTTTGTACCATTTTCAGGTGATTTGTAAAAAACGATGTGTTTTTGGATATTTGTGGAGTTAGGTGGTCCGCGAGTGTTTTTTTATTGGTTAAGTGGTCCTTGGTATGAAAAAGTTTGAGAAACACTGAGATATAGGCTACTCTATATATGGCGCTGATTCAGAGGGTTCCCTGTCAGTAATTTCCTATCTCTATGTTATTGTTATTTATAATGATTCTTATTAGTATGTACAGTGGCGGCCGGCCCCCCTCTTCCCACATGTTTGATTGTCATTAAAAGTAAAAAATAAATTAAAACATATATTAAAGAAATATTTTTGTTGTTGTTGTAATGAACAATGTAAATATGATATAGTTGGTATCAGTAAAATGTAGAATCTCAAATGAAATGTCGTTTAAAATTGTGTTACGATGTCTAAAGTTACTGATAAGGACCATGCATAGGTGTACAGTGTGTGTAGGTGTGTAGGTGTGTGTAACAAATTAATATCTAAAAGTCTTCCAAATTGACCCAGTTAATACATTAGAAAGCACAATATGATACTAGTATAGAAACACATTTTTATTAACATTTATAAAATTCAAATTATGAACAAAACAAAAATATGAATTAACAGTAACACAGTGTCTGTGTGTGTGTGTGTGTGTGTGTGTGTGTGTGTGTGTGTGTATGTGTGTGTGTGTGTCTATGTCTGTCTGTCTGTCTGTCTGTCTGTCTGTCTGTCTGTCTGTCTGTCTGTCTGTCTGTCTGTCTGTCTGTCTGTCTGTCTCTCTCTCACTGCGTCTGTCTGTCTCCCTGTCTGTGTCTGTTGGTCTCTCTCTCTCTCTCTCTCTCTCTCTCTCTCTCTCTCTCTCTCTCTCTCTCTCTCTCTCTCTCTCTCTCTCTGTCTCTCTCTCTCTCTCTCTGTCTGTCTGTCTGTCACAACTGCTTGAAGCCGCGGTTCGTCTCCCGCACCGTAGGCTTGGTCCACTCATTGTCCACCAGCCGGGGGACGATGGAGCAGACGGCCACATAGAGAGGCTCTGCATGGCCGCGCTGGATCCGGTCAATGAGGGCCTCCATTTGGTGTATTCGCTGTTAGCTTACGACCTCCACGAGTAATTTTTCAAAAATGTGCTCCTCAATTAAGTATCATATTGGATAGGGGCTGAACGTGTCCTGGATTGGAATTTTTCCGATCATTCCCCTAGGAGGAGTGCGCAAGAATGTGCTTAAAATGCATCAAAAACGCACATATTTCAAAATGGCTGACTTTTGGTGGGCGGGGCTAATGGAAGGCAATTTGAAATATGTGTGCAATTATAATAGCAATATGTATACAGCGTTTCGTGAATATTGGAAAAACTATACGCGAGTAGTTTGGAGTCATTTGGAGTCATTTGTGACATGTAAATCGTCAAAAATGGAAAGTTCTCCGTTCGCTTACGAAGTCCTCATTTGAGCGATCAACTATTCCTTCGCAATTTAGCATCACATTGGATATGGGCTGAACCTGTCCTGCCTTGGAATTTTTCCGATCATTCCCCTAGGAGGAGTCTGCAGAAATGTGCTTAAAATGGCTGAGAAACGTAAGGCAAGGCAAGGCAAGGCAAGTTTATTTATATAGCACTTTTCAACACAAGGCAATTCAAAGTGCTTTACAAAAAATGAAAGAGATTAAGAAAATGGCATTTAAAATCAGTCATTAAAAAGAAAAGCTAATAAAATAAACATTAAAAGAAAAAAATACATGGCAGTCAATTAAACATTAAAAGAAAAAAGTACATGGATAAAAGTTACAGTGCAGTCTAAGATATGAATAGTTCAATTAAAAGCAGCGACAAAAAGAAAAGTCTTCAGCCTGGATTTAAAAGTAGTCAGAGTTGCAGCGGACCTGCAGGTTTCTGGGAGTTTGTTCCAGATATTTGGAGCATAATAACTGAACGCTGCTTTACCATGTTTAGTTCTGACTCTGGGGACAGAAAGCTGACCAGTCCCTGAAGACCTGAGAGATCTGGATGGTTCATAATTTAGCAGGAGGTCAGAAATGTATTTTGGGCCTAAACCATTAAGTGCTTTATAAACCAGCAGCAGTATTTTTGAAATCTATTCTTTGACACACAGGAAGCCAGTGTAAAGACTTCAGAACAGGAGTGATGTGATCCACTTTCTTAGTGTTAGTGAGGACTCGAGCAGCGGCGTTCTGAATCAGCTGCAGCTTCCTAATAGATTTTTTAGTGAGACCTGTGAAGACACCATTGCAGTAGTCGAGTCTACTGAAGATAAAAGCATGGACAAGTTTTTCCAAATCCTGCTGTGACATTAGTCTTTTAATCCTAGATATATTCTTTAGGTGATAGTAGGCTGATTTAGTAACTGTTTTAATGTGACTGTTGAAACTCAGGTCAGAGTCCATGACTACACCTAGATTTCTGGCTTTATCTGTTGTTTTGAACATTGCACACTGAAGCTCAGTGCTAACTTTGATACGTTCTGCCTTGGCTCCAAAAAACATTACCTCAGTTTTATCTTTGTTTAATTGGAGAAAGTTCTGACACATCCAGTCATTGATTTGTTCAATGCACTTACTCAGTGTTTGAATTGGAGCATAGTCTCCTGGTGAAATTGTTATGTAAATGTGTGTGTCATCTGCATAGCTATGGTAACTTATTTTGTTGTTCTTCATTATCTGAGCCAGTGGTAGCATGTAGATGTTAAAGAGAAGAGGCCCCAAGATGGAGCCTTGAGGAACCCCACATGTCATATTTGTCAACTCAGATGTGTATTTACCTATAGAAACAAAGTTGTTTCTGTCCTTTAAGTAGGATTCAAACCAATTCAGAACTGTTTCCGAAAGTCCCACCCAGTTTTCCAGTCGGTCTAGTAATATGCTGTGGTCAACAGTGTCAAACGCAGCACTGAGATCTAATAATACTAACACTGAAGTTCTGCCACTGTCTGTGTTTAAGTGGATGTCATTAAAGACCTTTACAAGAGCAGTCTCAGTGCTGTGGTTTGGACGAAAGCCTGACTGGAACACATCAAAACAGTTATTTAAATGCAAGAAATTACTCAACTGTTGAAAAACAACTTTTTCAATGATTTTACCTAGAAATGGGAGGTTTGATATGGGCCTGTAATTGTTCATTACTGAAGCATCTAGATTATTCTTTTTTAAGAGCGGTTTAATGACTGCAGTTTTCAGGGCCTGTGGAAAAATACCTGAGTGAAGAGATTTGTTTACTATATGAAGTAGATCTGAGGCCATGCAAGGCAAAACATCTTTGAAAAATCCTGTTGGAATAATATCAAGGCAGCAGGAGGAGGATTTCAGAAGTTGAATAATGTCCTCTAGGTTTTTATCATTAATCTGATGGAATTGTGTCATGGTGTTTGAATTGATATTAGGTGGACATAGGGACAACACATTTGCTGTTCCTGATGCAGAGGCACTGACTGCTTGTCTGATTTTCTGAATTTTGTCAGTGAAGAAGGAGGCAAAATCATTGCACGCCCTGGTGGATAGAAATTCAGAGGCTACTGACACTGGGGGGTTAGTTAGTCTGTCGACGGTAGCAAACAAGGCACGTGCGTTGTTTTTGTTTTTGGTAATGATGTCAGAGAAGAACGATTGTCGTGCGTTTTTCAATTCCAGATTATAAAGGCCAAGTCACTCTTTATAGATTTCAAAGTGAACCTGGAGATTTGTTTTTCGCCACCTGCGTTCAGCTTTTCGACATTCTCTTTTTTCTGTTTTCACGCTCATGGCCTTTCTCCATGGAGATATTTTCTTGCCAGTCACTTCCTTTACCTAAGTTGGAGCAATGGCATCTATAACATTTTTAATTTTTGAATTAAAATGATCTACTAGCTCATTTACTGAGATGTTGGCAGGGGCAAGTGTGGAAGAGAAATTCTGAGTAAACATTTCCCTAGTATTTTCAGTTAAATATCGCTTTGTGGTTACCTCTTTTTGAACATTTTTGTGAACAGAAATAGAGCTCTCAAAGAAAACACAGGAATGGTCAGAGAGTGCAACATCAGTCACCACAACCTTAGAGATATTCACACCCTTTGAGATAATTAAGTCCAGAGTGTGCCCCTTATTGTGCGTGGGCTCCATCACATGCTGAGTCAGTCCATAGCTATCAAGAACACAAAACAGTTCTTTAGCCCCTCTGTCCTGGGGGTTGTCAACATGGATGTTAAAATCACCAACAATGACTAGACGGTCAAAGTCAATACACACTATAGACAGCAGTTCAGTAAAGTCATCAAAAAAGCTTGCACAGTATTTGGGTGGTCTATAGATATTTAGGAACAGAGCTCGAGAGGAGCATTTCAGCCGAAGGGCCACATATTCAAAAGAATCAACGTTTCCATACGATGTCTTCCTGCATTGAAGGGAATCATTGAACAGAATAGCAACTCCACCCCCTTTCTTATGCATTCTTTCCTGACTCATAAAACTAAAGTTGGGAGGGTTTGATTCGATAAGAACAGCTGCACTGTTATTTTGTTCAATCCAAGTTTCTGTTAAAAACATAAAATCGAGATTGTGCTCAGTGATAAAATCATTGATTAAAAATGTTTTTCCTGCCAAAGACCTGACATTTAATAAAGCTAGTTTAAGTTTGTTAAACACACTATCAGTCATGTTTTTTGTAACAAGCTGTGGCTGACATGGAATCACTGCTAAATTAGATACACTCACACAAACGTTTGAGCGCTTCCTGTTTCTATGATTCACCGCTCTTAATCTATTACCTATCAACACAGATATCGGCAAAGCTACTGGCAGGCAGGGCCCCGACATGTCCTGGAAAGAGTTGAGAGTGCCATACGCCCTTGAGCCTGGACCCATCACATATCAGTAAGAGTTTGTTGTGTTTTGTACACACACATCCTTATCAGGCTTTGGAGACTGCAGATGCCCCCTCGAAGGGAGGGGAGGTGGTCGACGTAGGCACGGTGATGGAGACGGGCGAGATGGTGCGGGGGTAGAGGACATGCTGCCAGGGGGGGGAGGTGGTTGACGTAGGCGCGGTGATGAGGACGGGGGAGATGGTGCGCGTCTCTGCGGTGATTTTGGTGGGCGTCGTTGAGGAGCGGGGGTAAAGGACATGGTGCCAGCCCTGCGTATCGCCTTCGTTTGGTCTTTGAACTCCAGGAAGGAATCAGTGCCAACCCTCTGTATCTCCTTTGTGTGTTCATCGATCTCCAGGAGGGTGGGCGAGGGTGAAAGGGTGAACGGAGTATCCTCAAAGGCGTTGACGGGGGGGGGGGGGGGGGGGGGGGGGGGCAGTGGAGACTCCTCCATTTGTCTCATAGGTCTCCCATAATCAGAACATTCCTCAGGCGGGTGCAGTGATAATACATTTTTAAAAATGGCCGACTTTCTGGGGGGCGGGGCTAATGGAAGGCAATTTGAAATATGTGTGCAATCATAATAGCAATATGTATACATTGTTTTGTGAATATCGGAATAACTATATCCGAGTAGTTTGGAGTAATTTGCGACATGTAAATCGTCAAAAATTGTGTATTCGCTGTTAGCTTACGACCTCCACGGTTGAGCTATCAAAAATGTTCTTCTCAATTAAGTATCATATTGGATATGGGCTGAACCTGTCCTGCCTTGGAATTTTTCCGATTATTCCCCTAGGAGGAGTCTGCAGAAATGTGCTTAAAATGGCTGAAAAACGCACATCTTTGAAAATGGCCGAGTTCTTGAGGGGCGGGGCTAAAGGATTCTATATACAAATATATCCGCAATTCCATGAGGAATGTCTGTGCCAAAATTCGTGAAGTTCTGAGAAACTATATGTGACTACCACATAATAGGGGGCGCTAGTGAGCAGTTTTTTTGAAAATGTACGTTTTTTTTTTTACATTCTCGAAAAAGTCTTGCGCTCTGACGTGTGTCCCAAGTTTTGCGTCCAAAGCTCATTTTATGCTATCGCAATTTAAGAAAAATGTATATGCAATTTAAATGTATAGGCCACGCCCACATTCGGTATTTGTTGCGACACTTTAAATCTCAGTTCGTAGTCACCCCCAGAGTATGTGTAGAAAAAAAAAAAATTCGTCCATCAGTTCTTCAGTTATAAATTGGTGGTGTTTTTGGCGCCCCCTATAGTCCAAAATGAAATGCTTTGGTGTGCCTATTTCCCAAGACAAACTGAACCTATTTACCAAAATCTGTGATGTTTGGATACATTGTTGATGAGTTATGAGCAGGGCTGCACATAACTGGTGCGCAGGTGCGCATGCGCACCTCCGCCAAAAAAAGAGCACCGGGTCATTTGAAACAAAGCGCATTTGCGTACCAACATTGAGAGAGGGAGAGAGAGAAGGGAGAAGAGAAAATAGAAAATAGAGGAGAGAGAGAGAGAAGAGAGAGAGAGAAAGAAAGATATTTGCGAGTTGCATATGAACCATGATATGAACTCAGGGCCGGCCCGTAGCACTGGCTAGATGTTCGCCTAGGGCGCCAGATCTGGGGAGTCGCTGCGCTGGCAGTTCTGGGAGGGATAAAAAACATTTTGACCGTTGGGGCTCATCCTAATTTTCGGCCTTGATGTAACAATATTCATAATTAAGTAAATGTAACACCCTTTTCACCCCGATTACACGTTTCATTTGCCCTGTACGATGGGCGCTGTAAGTGATGAAAATGGGGGATGTTGGTTTATCTGGCGCCTGCAGCTCACAGCCAAAATGCGAGGGAGAGAGGGAGGGTGCACCGGTACCAGCGCTGTTGTTATTAGAATCTGGTGCCGTGCTAGCTGCTCTAACGGATATAAGAAGAAGTTGTTTCTACAATAATGTGGAGGGAGAGTCCTCTCCAGTCAGACTGAGAGGCTGATAACTACAGCTCAGTGAGGTAAAGGACTCTGAGTCTACGTTCAAACGGTTTGGTCACAATTTATGTAAACACATACATTTCCAAGGCACTCCTTTATAATTATTGGGATAAACAGGTTTCAAATCATTCCAATGTTTAAGACGGTAACCAAAAATATCCTTTAAAACTGGAGAGATAAAAAAAAATGCATAAATAAATAAATGTTAAGGTAAAATAAGATATGAATGAACAACACAAATAAAGTTACTTTCATTTGTTATTGGCTATGGTAGGTTATTGGTTATGTTCACATACTTATTTGATTACATCCACTTGTCTAAGATGACAACAGAGACTTTCGACCCAAAACTAGCTGTTGACTTGTGGATGCAAGCAGCTAATCGCAGACTCAACCAGAGAGAAAGTAGTAGGCCTACATCATCAGCTACCATGTCTGACAGAGAGGAAGACAGTGAGGAGAACAGTCAGGAGGGTAGTGATGACAGCTTGTAGGATTACTGGTCGTGCTAATGTTGTCTTGTGTTCACCTCTGCATGTGTGTTCTGTGTTCACCTCTGCACGTGTGTTAGGTGCCGTGTGTCTGGCAAATAAAGTCAAGACCCCCTCAAAAGTTACGGTTTATTTCATTTTAAGGATGAGCACCAAGCAACATCTCCAGGTGCTCCTTTGAGAACCAGGGCAAAAAAGTTATGTGCACCCCTGGTTATGAGCATTTCTTTCTAAGCCCCGCCTTTTTGCGAGTACGTTTTAATTCATGGCGGAAATATTTATCTTTTGGACATGCTCATCTCCTAGGGTAATGTGTCTGACCCTCCACCGATGCTGTATACGAAGTTTGGTGTTGAAAAACTGAAAATTGAAATTTAAGTGAATATTTCACTGTTTATGTAAATTATGCCAATTTTTTTTTTAAATGTAGGCGGAGCTTAGAGTTCCAAGAGGATTATTTGTAGAGCAGGTCCTCCCGGATATGTGTGCAACATTTCAGGTCATTCGGAGTTACGGTGCGACTTTGTAAATGTATTCCGAAATGGGATTTTGATAGGTGGCGCTAGTGAGCAGGTTGGAATATTTAACCCATTGACTCCAGAATATTGAATTTTTCACCAGTCCTGGCGTCCGTTCAAAATTATACAACTTTGTCAGCGTCCTAAAGGCCTCAAAAACAGGAAACGCCAGCAGATGAAAAATAATAATAATTCCACCAATAACAATAGGTGCCTCGCACTTCGTGCTAGGACGCCGTCGGGTCCTAGCGCTCCGTGCTCGAGCCCTAATTAAAACATAATGCACATTATCATTGTGAGAGAGAGAGTACCGAAGTTAAAGAACTCAGAAAATAGTCTCTCATCAAACTGAGGCTCCAGTGAAACACACTGACTGCGTCTACATGGACATCAGTAAGCCGTTTATGAGTATTATCCCAGTAATGATCATATTGGGGATATGGTGTTTACTTGAGCACAGAGAGATCGGGTTATTCATGTTCACTGTTTACATGATAAATACTAGTAACCTGGCATTTCGATGCCTTTTCTCATCTAAACTATTCAGTATTTGTATCTCTCTATCATGACATAAAGACGAAACTCCTCTCCAGAATTGAGACGCCGCCATCACTGTTAACTGATTAACTGCTACCAGCTGATTACTTACTTTCCTCTTCTTCGAAAAAAATGTTCTTATGTCCATGTTGTCTGGGGGAGAAAACATATCAAACCAAGAGCTCGTCAGCTTTGATTTTCGCTATATTAACCATTTACTGAACATTTGGTGTGTGTGCCTTACCTCCGCTACCGGCATCGCTTCATACAACAGATCTGAGCTGTCCAACTATGGCAACACTCCTTGAACATGCGCACGCTATGTGAGAATCTGCCTTGGTACAAAGTAGCAGTGAAAACATGGTACGGAGTTTCATTGATTTGGGCATTCTCTCAATAAGCAAGTGGATTGGATTTGATAGTAAGCACTGACACAGCGCTCTACAAAGTGCGGCGAGTGGAGAGACCGATTCACGGACTTTCCACATGGTAGAAGTGGGGGGGTCTAAACTAATCATTTCAAAAAGTGGGGGGGACTTGTCCCACCCTCATATAATGGCTGCCGAGCACTTGACTTTATGCAGGTAGCCAGACAGTGGGACATTGTACGAAAAGTCAGCACACTCAGCACGGATAGTGCACGCAACATGATCGCAGCGACCAGGCAGCTCCCGTTCGAGCATATGCCTTGAGTTGCACATAGCTCCAACGATCCATCACACACACACACACACACACACACACACACACACACACACACACACACACACACACACACACACACACACACACACACACACACACACACACACACACACACACACACACACACACACACACACACACACACAGACACACACACACACACACACACACACACACACACACACACACACACACACTTTGTATTGTATTATTGTATTGTATGAGAGGTTCCAGGTTGGATTGAGGCGGATATTTGTAATGTTCAGAGGTTGTTATGTTTAATATTCATCAGAATATTTGTCATTGATCAAATGATAATAAACAAACATTTGCATAAAGCATATTTGTCCACTCATATGTTGATAAGAGTATTAAAAACTTGAAAAATATCCCTCTAAGGAACATTTAGAACAGATGAAAAATGTGCGATTAACTATGGACAATCATGCAATTAATCGCGATTAAATATTGTAATCGACTGACAGCCCTAATTGCATTACATTTGTATAATGTAAGCGTTGATACTTTGCCTGCGGGAATACGAAAAAAATGGTTAGATATACTGAATATTATTTGATCTATTCCACCACTTAATCCCAAATAATGTAGAGGTGTGTTGTAGGTGCCTTAAATAACCCCTTATTTTATAGTGAGATGTATTGTTATGTTCATTTAATAGTGATTTTAATGCCACCCCAAAATGATCACTGGTTCCATCCTGGCCATCCCACTGAAAATGTCCTGGCTCCACCACTGCATGCAGCTGGCTCAGAGAGTTTTAAATGTAGCTAATTTAAACACATACTCCAGCTGTCATGCTTTCATGATGATGATGCTAGAAACAGAAGTATTTTCTGCATGCTGTTTATTTTTCCTTTCAGAAGAAGGCGGGCTGTGGCAGCAGTTTATTAGCTACGGAGGGTCTGTGGTTATAGGATGCTAGTAAACCTAACATAATGTAGCAGGATAAACTGTTCAGCCCGATGACCACACGGGGCAACCTTTATACAGAGGGGTCAGTGTCGCTCTGGCTCCCTCTTGTATTGATGGGCAAATTAAGCTTTTGTGAAGCACTTTTCAACAATTGTTTGGAAAATGGGTTAATTTCTCGAAGCTTCAATTACAGTGACCTCTCCTGGCGAAGTGCAATGCAGCAGTGGGTTTAAAGCAGTGGCGGCCGGCCCCTAGAGGTGCTAGATGCGCCGCCCCACCTCTTCCCACATATTAGATTGTCATACAAAAATTCTGACATTTTATTAATTTGATCTATTAACAAGGTACATATTATATAGTTGGTGCCAGTAAAATGTATAATCTACAATCAAATATAGATTAAAATAGTTTTACGCTGTCTAAAGTTACTGATAAGTCACGTGTTTCCTGCTTGGGGCACAGACATTGTTGCCCATCAACTCTCGTTATAAGTGGTGCATGCGCAGTCCGCATCTCTTCAATGCAACAGAACGGAGCAGCTCTTCAATACAACAGATAGGAGCAGCTCTTCAATGCAACAGATAGGAGCAGCTCTTCAATACAACAGATAGGAGCAGCTCTTCAATGCAACAGATAGGAGCAGCTCTTCAATGCAACAGATAGGAGCAGCTCTTCAATGCAACAGATAGGAGCAGCTCTTCAATGCAACAGATAGGAGCAGCTCTTCAATACAACAGATAGGAGCAGCTCTTCAATACAACAGATAGGAGCAGCTCTTCAATGCAACAGATAGGAGCAGCTCTTCAATACAACAGATAGGAGCAGCTCTTCAATGCAACAGATAGGAGCAGCTCTTCAATGCAACAGATAGGAGCAGCTCTTCAATGCAACAGATAGGAGCAGCTCTTCAATACAACAGATAGGAGCAGCTCTTCAATACAACAGATAGGAGCAGCTCTTCAATACAACAGATAGGAGCAGCTCTTCAATACAACAGATAGGAGCAGCTCTTCAATACAACAGATAGGAGCAGCTCTTCAATGCAACAGATAGGAGCAGCTCTTCAATACAACAGATAGGAGCAGCTCTTCAATACAACAGATAGGAGCAGCTCTTCAATACAACAGATAGGAGCAGCTCTTCAATACAACAGATAGGAGCAGCTCTTCAATACAACAGATAGGAGCAGCTCTTCAATACAACAGATAGGAGCAGCTCTTCAATGCAACAGATAGGAGCAGCTCTTCAATACAACAGATAGGAGCAGCTCTTCAATACAACAGATAGGAGCAGCTCTTCAATACAACAGATAGGAGCAGCTCTTCAATGCAACAGATAGGAGCAGCTCTTCAATACAACAGATAGGAGCAGCTCTTCAATACAACAGATAGGAGCAGCTCTTCAATACAACAGATAGGAGCAGCTCTTCAGTACAACAGATAGGAGCAGCTCTTCAATACTAACAGATAGGAGCAGCTCTTCAATACAACAGAAAGGAGCAGCTCTTCAATACAACAGACAGGAGCAGCTCTTCAATACAACAGATAGGAGCAGCTCGGGGCGCACAAAAGCTGCGCCCTGAGCATTTAATGCAGCTGTTGACGCTGCCAACCACTAGGGGGCAGCAGGAGCGGCAGAGTGAGTGATTGACGTTAAGTCAGAGAGTTTTGGACGGAGACGGGGTGTAAACAAAACGGCGAATATGGAGAAGGAAAATTGTGTTTAATCACTTAAAACATCCTTTGAGAGCAGGACACTGGAGGGGAAGTTGAAAGTAAAAGGGCTCTGACCTGATCAGTCTGACATGGCCATTAGGCAGGAGTCAAAGGAAGGGAGTATAAGTGCTCTTTTCCAAGAAGCTGGTTTAGCAAGAAGGCTTGGCTAACTACCTGTAGCAACACCAGTGCTAGATTTAGCTTCCTCTGCCTCCTTTTTCAAACGTCAGGATCAGACCAGTCTATAGACCAGACCCAGCATGGATCCAGACGGATGTGAGTGAAAAAACGAAAAAGCATGAACAAACTAGAGTCCACATGGATGATGATACGCGAATAGCCATGTTTAGGAAAGTAAACACAGCTGTCCAATGAGGGCTACAGGATAGGGTTCAGTAAGCATAATAAGGAGGTTGGTTGACCAAAACAGGCACATCCTTTCTAAAATAATAGACTGTATCAAGTGAAGCTCTCCTGCCGTGTGTATGCCTTAACTTAGCCTGATTGGTGGGTACGCCTTTTGCTTGTCTCATCCTTCCTGAATAATATTGTTGACAGTTCTGCTGTGTAAGTGGCCGTGTCAGACCTGACCTTTGCCTCACCTACCTCTATCAATAGCTTACCATTGATAAAAATATGCTAAATTGGCTGTGAATGGAAATGTTTCTTTCTTTGTTGTTTCAGGCATATGAAACCAGGCATGTGAAACTAGATAGAACATTCTGAACTTTTGACCTATACACACTAAAACATTGTAGATGGTGCAATACAAGCGTAAAAGTTCCAGCTATCATTCTAGAAAGGCGCTTGTGGTTTTTGACACCTTGAGAGCGGTTACGAAGACAATGAGGCACAGGATGCAGGTGACCTACGCACAGATTCTAATGAACTTCCTGGGCCAGCGAATCGTAGAGACAAGCTGTCCTTATTTGTCTCCGTTAATAAATTAAGTCTCTGTTCATGAATTAAAGTATAAAGTTTGCATATTTGAAATTGAAATGTTTAAAGAAAGTAATTTGATTCTAAAGTCATGACATTGACAATGTGTTCTGCTTTCATGAAAAATGTTCATATTCCCTCTCTTTAAAATTACATATCATTACTATAAGTTTGTATTTGTTTAATTTTTAAAGTTCAATAATGAAAAGTTGAACAGTTGTGACCTCCTTCTGACTCAAAGAGAGAAAGGGGGATGACCCATGATGAAGAGAGGGAGGAGGAAGAAGACTATAAAGAAGAATGGAGAAGAAGAAACAAGGCTACTTGGAGGAAGTTTTCTGAGGCCCTGGGCCCTGGGCCCTGGGCTTGGGCTCTTTTAGACGGCTGGAGAACATTTGACTTGCGAACCTGTTGCTATTGTATTTTGACTTGGTGTCTTTATTATTTTTTAAGGATTCTTTTTAATCCTCAATTTTTGTTAAAACCTTAATAAATCCGGTTTGTACTTTGTACACTTCGACCCAAACTCCTGGTCTCTCTCTCGTGGTATCTGAATGTATCTGCTTGGTCTTAGAGTGAGGTAAGAATACCCTTGCTTGGAAAAGGCTGACATTAGTTGATCATTTGGATTTAAATTGTTTAAGGGGAATATGGTGGTGGCTTCCCTCTTTTTGTCTGTCGTGCTGTGCTCCCCCTGATTTTGGTGTTCCTTTGTGTGAGTGAGTGTTTAGTGATCACGGGTGCCTTAATTTACTTTGTTGGGATCCCTCTCAACCCTTGTCACCTCCATCCACTGGTAAGCCAATGTGTATGTTGATCTTAGTGTGTTTTTATTTCTAATGATATTTAATTCTTGAAATAAACATTTGATGAATTGGAACCACGTCTCCTGCCCCTCAGTATTACAAACACGAGTGCCTTATTGGTACTGTTAATAAATATTTCCTTGGGTGCAATTCCCAAGGTGGCGTTATCTGGCTTTTGGTTAAATGGACCCTCACTATTGCAGTAAGCGTGTTGTCACTTCCGGTTGTTGTTGTTGTCACCAAGGGTGTAACTTTGGTTTGAGAAGTGGGGGGACACGAAACAGGGGGTCAGCGGAAATGAAACATTTTATCAATTTAATTCCATTTCCTCCCTTTCTACAAATATATTAGGGACTATAGTGTTAACAAATCCAAGAAAAATGTGTAGTGTATATAATGAGTTTGCACACTTATCTAGTATCCTATCCATGTGAATCTGTTTTATTTGTGATGTCATGGCTTGGCTCTCAGCCACAACAAACGCGCGACAGAAAACGAGGACGTGAATAGGAAACAAGAGTTTATTCACTGCTGCCGAAGGACACAAACAGGCGAAACAAACTACGAAACAAGAGGTCAGCTGGTCGTGGCTGCTCTTCGCGCTGCGGCCTCCTGCCAGACAGAGAGCGAGAGCGAGATCCGGCCCGGTCCTTTATCCGGCTAGCTCCAGCCACCAGGTGTCCTCAATCCCAGCTGATAGACCAAAGGGAAAACCTGAAAGCAACATACACACACCAGAGATAACAAGGCAGGGGTCGTCACCCCCCCCCCCCCCTTAAAGTCGGTGTCCCCAGGACCACCGGCACACCAACCCTGACAAAACAAAAAAATCACCAGTAATGAACAACAAAAATACCAGACATACGGCACCCCACTTCCAACAAAACCAACAATTGCAACATACAACCCTCACACTGCCAGCCGCTCCTCCCAGACCCAGCCACATCTTTAGCAACACAGGTAAGCAACCTGAGAAGCACACTTTAAAAAAGGATGGGCAGAGCGAGAACGATTTATTAAACAGTATGACATTACCGTCACGGCCCATGCTTCCTCAGTTGTAGCAGTTAGTTTCACTGGCTTTACTGCAATGCACCGCCACGTGGCCAATGTCGCCACACCTGTAACATTTCACCCTACTGCAACGTCTCTGGATGTGACCAAGCCCACCGCAGGAATAGCACTTCCGGTCGTTGGCATGCCCACAGTCACGAGCCATGTGTCCTTGGTCTCCACACCGATAGCAGGACATTTCCTTGCCTCTTCCTCGACCCCCGTTGCCGCCGCCACGACCACCATCAACGCTGCCGCCGCCACCACGACCACCATCAACGCCACGACCACTTTGACTAGTGCGACAATGCTTGGTCTTCTGTTTTCTAAACATGTTTTTGTCCATAGCACGAGTGATCACACCAGAGGGCGTGACGTCTGCCAACACTGTAGCGCTCTCCTCAGACCTTGACTCAATCGGACCGCCAGTCACTAAAAGCACAGGGGGAACATCAGTCCAGACTCTGCTACCTGCCAAACCGTTGCCCAGGATGAACTGTATCCCCTCGATTGGCAAAGCTGGACGTACACCAACAGCCACCTCACCCTTAACAAGACCACAGTCAATATACATCCTATGAACAGGAATAGGAAGAACTTTTAATCCCATTCCCCAACTCAGAAGGGTGTCACCAGGGTCACTTTCATAAGACAGAGGCAAAACAGAGTCAACAATATAGGAGTCAAAAGCCCCTGTGTCTCGCAAGATTTTGATTGGAACTCTGACATTACTACCTACCAATGACACCAATCCGTCTCGTATAAATGGCGCATAAGATGCCAAAACCTCAGATCCACCTAAGTGGGATGTAAGCACATCGGCAACACAGCAGCTTTCCACAGGAGCAGCCAACGCAACAGGCCCAACTAAATATCTTCCTCCCTCAGATTTTGCTCTAAGCGCAGGACAGTCTGCCTTCCAATGGCCTTTTTCGCGACAGTAGTGGCAAATATCATTATTATCCCCCTCAGATTTGACCAAACCCAAGTTCCTTGGCTCCATCCCAAATGAACCAACCTTTCTACTTCCCTCAAAAACAGCCAGGGCCCCAGAGCGCCCTCCGAACCTGCTCTTATGAAGCAACACAAACTCATCAGCTGCCACAGCAGCTTCAGCCGCAGAAGTGACCCTGTGTTCTGTTATGTAAGTAGCAATCTTGTCTGGAAGAATATTTTTGAACTGTTCCAAAGTCATGAGCTCACACAAATCGTCAAAAATAGTGACGTCAAGAGCAGTTAACCAACGCTTAAAATGAACAGACAAATCCCTCGCCATCTCCACATATGTTTGATCTTGCTTTTGCTCAAAGGACCTAAAACGCTGTCGATAGGCCTCTGGCACCAGTTAATATGCTCTAAGCACCGCCAATTTTATTTTACTATAGCTCGAGCTATCCTCAAGACATAAGGAGGAATATGCTGACTGCGCTCTCCCTGTGAGAACACACTGAAGCATCAGAGCGCAGTCCGCATCAGGCCAATCTCTAGCCCTAGCTACACGATCAAAAAGCAAAAATAAAGTGTCAGGATCACTTTCATTAAATTGCGGTAACAAGCGCAAGTTGTTAGTATCGAACCGATGAGGAGACCTGGGTACCTGTTCACCGTGCCACTCACCCAACACCGCACCATCTCTGACCATAGAAAGACGTTGTCCTTCCATATCCAGTTTGGCTCTCTCAGTCTCCTGCCGCATCCGCTCCACTGCAATTTCCTTTTCACACTCCATCTCATACCTAATGTTGTCATGACTCAGCTGCAACAATAACATCTCCTTCTGCTGCTCAAAGGACAGTGAACTAGCATGAAAAAAAGGTTTTAACAAAACCCCCTCTTCCTTTGCAGCAAACACTCCTGTCTCACTTAAAGGAGACCTATCATGCTATATTTAAATGATATAGTGTATGACCATACCTATATAAGGTATATTTATACATTTTATTTTTCAAAATACCAAACAGATCATTTTTTAGCCATGCCTCGTTTCGCTCATTTTCGCTCTATTCCAAGCCTGTCTTTGAAAATTCTGAGCAGCAGCTGACCACGCCCCCCTGCAGAAGAGCGGGGCATGCGCCGGCGAGAGTCACGTTACCATGCTTTCTGTGATTACGAGTGTGGAATAAACATGTCATCTCAAAGCAATGCATGTGTTCAAGCGTATTATCAATTTGATCCAGAGATTGACCCTGAAGCAGCGGAGGTTTTGGTGGAGGTGCAAAGATCTCGGTTGCAGCAGGACGTTTCTGAATGGTTAGTTGACAAGCTGTTGTTCCTATTTATTTTACTCTGTTACGATGATTGCTACTTATTCCGTTTATATTTTGGCTAATTAGCAAGAATGCTATGTGTACAGTTTATAACTTAGAGCTTGTAACGCAAAAACAGCGATACATATATATATTTATAAAGGGAGACATTCATATTTTCAGCATATATACAATGGCCTCATTGCGTTTATTAATAGTTTACACCCCTTTTCTTCCAACATCGTGCAACAACCGTTGGAAAGTTCAATAACTTAGAGTGATAAAAAGTATAACTCCAACAACACCTCAGTTGTCAGCAGTGTGTGTAGTTTCATGTGTTTTTAAAAGCTCAGTTATTGACTTCTTTCTACAGGTGTACAT
Source organism: Gymnodraco acuticeps (assembly GCF_902827175.1). NCBI lineage: Eukaryota > Metazoa > Chordata > Actinopteri > Perciformes > Bathydraconidae > Gymnodraco > Gymnodraco acuticeps. Next base: position 44,863 of record NW_022989798.1, read on the forward strand.
GTGCAAATTGCGGCACGATGCCTTCTGAACGGAGAATGTGTGCTGCATGGAGATACCACAGGTAACATTTTTGATAGCTTCACTAAGTTGTCTGTTTAGAGAATGCATTTTTAACATGTCATTCAATATGTTTATCACACTAGGTGTCAAGACGGATTCAGGAACTTGAGGACTCTGTAACCTGTATGGTGGACCATCCTGGATTGGAGCCTGTGTGCCTGAATGTGTTCTCCCTGCAGAATGCATTTAATATTTACAGAGCTGAACATGGTGGACTACAGTTGAGGCAAATAGAGCAGTGAGTGGTTTGTTTCTTTTGACTGAAATTGTAAAACGAATGCTAATATTGTTTATGGAAATAAATACTGGTGTATATGGCTTTATGCAATCTTTCATTGTACATGTACTATTATATATATATATATTATTACACAGCAATGGCATAACACACCCATGTGTACGACAAAAAAAGTCCACACACAACCTTATGCTTTTGAAATCAGAATATTCTTTACCCATCCAAACATGAATAATCACGACACATTTGATATCAACTCGGAACTTTATTGTCAAAATCAACGGTTCTTTGAACCCATAAAAAAAAACGAAATGTACTTGTATTTTGTATAAATTACACTAAATATTTTTTTTAATGATTTCAGGCGTCACAGGTATCTAGCCTACAGAAGCTTTGTGAGCTGGTGCTGGGGCTTCCTTGGACGCAGGATCAGAGTGGTGATTCCGGCCTGCGTTGTCCTCAAGGAGGCAGGAGTTTCCTGATCCGCAAAATGTCGATGTTGGGTTCAGAGAGCAGCCAAATTGAACCGTGTAGCATACCCGGCGATGACCTCGTCCCTGTCAGGTCGCTCATAATGGTGCAGGGTCCACAAAGACTTGGTCGAAGATGAGGTCCATCAAGTTGGCCACGTAGCCTGTGCAATGTTTAAAAAAAAGCACAACAAAAAATGTGGTTTAGATTAGTATATGCATGTAAAAAACTGAAAGTTCTTTCTAATTTTATATTTGTAAATAGTTGTATAATAAATATTTTAAACACTTACGGAATGCGGGGTCAGTCTTTACTGGTTTTGCTCTGCATTCTCCCTTCCTGGCCTTTGGGAACTGCAGTTTATATAGAGGGTTTCCAGTGGATGTAGTGGCTTGTGCACGCTCAGCGTTTTCATTGTAGTGCAGGGCTGCCAGGTACAGTCTTTCATTTCCGCCATGATAAAAAAAAATGTAAATAATAGCAAAGGATGTACAAATTGTCACTAATTAGTAAGTATGTGAGGTGCTGGCCTGTAAAGAAGAAAACATAGTTAGAACAAAATCATCTCAATTTAGTATTCAGGATGAGAAAATACTATTTGGATAAATATAGTCTGAAATCCCAAAAGATGGGGCTTAAAACTCTCTATTTAGCAAAGCTCTTTGCTTAGCCTTTTCCAATCTGAGTTAGTTTTGAACCGTAACGTGCATGCTGTGTTTCTGACTCAATACAGATGATATGTTGGAGAGGGGCTGAGCTCAGTAGACTGACTGTAATGAGTGCTAGCCACTAATTAGCCTGTTGCTAGGTAAGGCCTCGTCAACAACAACAGACCAACGGGGCTTTAGTTCTGTTTTACTCGTGGTGTGTGTGTCCCCTCGCATACATACACACAGTGTTGTATCCTCACACACCCCCATTTATATTCATGTGCGTAAACAAGTAAACATACAAAAGCTTTTACATATAACGCTGCAAAAAACGGCATGTCTCATTAGCGTAGCGTAGCTTAGCTTACAGATCTGATCGTTCTTACAGACTACAATCACAAAAGCTTTTACATATAACGCTGCAAAAAACGGCACTTACCTACAGAAGATTACGTTTGTTATTATAACTTACTCAATATGATTTTAGAGGATACAAAATACTAATAAATAGGAGAATAAATACTTGTGTTATCGGCTAGGGCGTGGCTTTACAGCCTTCACACAGATCGCCATTACTGCAGTATGTCTGAACATGTTAGCAAATGCCTGATAATTAAAATAAAAGACAAAGCAAAGACTGCGGAGCGTACAACATAAAATGTTATAAAAACATATAAACACCTAACCGATTACTATTTGGGTTTGAGGCGACATTGATACGGCGAAGCTACATGCTACATGCTACATACTACAAGCTAGAGATAGCTTTATCAGGAAAAACACCGCTAAATAAAAACTTACAGCTTCAAAATTGGATGTGTCCTCACTGGCCTGCTCCCGGATGGTTGGTATTGATCCCGGCAATGCACGTGGCCGTGGCTCATTCCCCTGATAGGTGGAGAGTTGACCAATAAGCGGAGCACGTCTCTTTGTGACGTAGGAAAGTGTTGAAATCTGGATCCGTTTTTTTCAGATCCGTTTCAGCCACTTTTTTAGAGATTTGGCGAAGGAGGAAAATAGAGAGGGTTGTGTTTTCTGACACTTGGTGAGTTCCCTGGAACACCGGGGACACATATTCATGTATACAAGACGTCCAAAGGTGCATTTTGCATGATAGGTCCCCTTTAATGTCGACACTATAGAGTCTTTTATGTTGTCTTTCACCCTTCTATCACCGACAATAGACACAGAGAAATGCTCAGCAATTAAGAGCAGCTGCTCTCTTGAGAAAGTGGCAAGAGACTCCTGAGACGGAGCTTCAATAAATGCCTCTACGTCAGCCATCTTAATTTACACAGACCCCTCACCGGAACTTTAAACCGAAAGAAGAGAACAAAAACAAAAACCAACCGGACAGATACCACCACGTTTATTATGCGTCCAAAGTGGAACACTAATTTTTTTATTGGAGTTTCCCCACTAACTCACCATCCCACTGACTAATCTCCTCCCTAGTCTTCATGCAGTTACTTGTGGTGGGTATTTATGCACTGGAGACCGCTAATCCAGCAAAGCGACTAGCAAGCTAGCAACACTACTGAGACCACGGCCATGCTCCCAAGCCAAGGCTTCAACCACTTTCTCCGCAACACTACACACCCTGCTCAACGATCCCAAGGGAACCGCCGCTTAACCTGCCAGGGAAAACTCCGCACCGTTCCGCACTGCTCCACATGCAACGCACCAATCAACCCACACAAGAGAGAAAGGAAAAAAACAAAAACCAACAGCTGACCACGGCTAAGAACAACTAGAAGCAACCACTCTCCCGAAATATAATACCAAACAAATCAAAGCATCACAAAGTAATCAAATCAGTCCCCCAAACAACAATCTGAAATATAATGTCCTTCCCACCACGAGCCGAAACAAAGAAACCGGCCGCACTGCAAACGCGCTCCCAACAAACTTCATACACGTGCACCAACTCCCAACACAAATCTCACCTATCCGTTGCTGTATCACAGATAAAAAGAAGTGGACGAGCCCCCAGCTGTCATGGCTCTCAGCCACAACAAACGCGCGACAGAAAACGAGGGCGTGAATAGGAAACAAGAGTTTATTCACTGCTGCTGAAGGACACAAACAGGCGAAACAAACTACGAAACAAGAGGTCAGCTGGTCGTGGCTGCTCTTCGCGCTGCGTCCTCCTGCCAGAGAGAGAGCGAGAGCGAGATCCGGCCCGGTCCTTTATCCGGCTAGCTCCAGCCGCCAGGTGTCCTCAATCCCAGCTGATAGACCAAAGGGAAAACCTTAAAGGAACATACACACACCAGAGATAACAAGGCAGGGGTCGTCACAGTGATGACCTCACATCCTAGGGGGGTCCGTGGGCATGCACCCCAGGAAGATGTTTTTCTTTAAATTGAAGCTAAATGCATCAATCTGGTGCACTTTGAGGGCAACATTAAGAGATTTATGGATACAGTTCTCAACACTCATATGAAACAGAACTGTATATATTTCAATAATCAAAAACCATTAGAATATGCTCACAAGCAATAACACATCATTGATAAACTCCTCTCTCCTATCTGTATCTTACCTAGTCTGCATTCTTTCTTTTAATTTATGCATTTTTGACTAATCACTTCCCTTTCAAACAGTTTTTTAAATTTTTGTACTGACCTATAGTACACATTGGAAGGATTTCTTAACTTATTTTATATACAACTAATATTAAATAGATGGGAATATTTATTTACATAGATGACCAAACCATTTGAGACCCACTGAGATAAGTTAGACTAAAGTTTACAATCTAATCACTCAGAGTCCTTTACCTCCCTGAGCTGACGTTATCTCTCTCAGTCCGACAGGAGAGGACTCTCCCTCTCCTTATTATTGAAACAGCTACTAATCTCTGCTAGCACCAGATGCTAACATCTCTCTCTCTCTCTCTCTCTCTCTCAGTCCGACAGGAAAGAGCTCTCACTCTCCTTATTGTTGAAACAGCTACTAATCTCTGTTAGCTCTGAGCTAGCACCAAATGCTAACAACAACACCCTTAACTCTCTCTTTCTATCTCTCTCTCACAAGATGCGCTCGTGCCACACACACGCTCCTTCATGACGATGACCGCTAGCGTAAAAAATTATAATAAACACATTTAAAAAGTGGGGGGGGACACAAATGGGATTCTGAAAAGTGGGGGGGACATGTCCCCCCTGTCCCCAGTGGAAATTACGCCCATGGTTGTCACCTCCGGGTATCCTGTGTGTCTGTTCTACTGCTGATAGCTTATATTATCTTAATTTAAATCGATCGTGTTAAAATTCTTGATCACGGCAGTTACCTGACGTTGTAATCACATGTTACAACAGCTTAAGCACTCACAACTCTCCTTCTCTTAGCGACTGTAACTCCACAGTTGGTTACACTCCTTTCGGGTTTGCTAACGGTAGCGACTTTAGCTTGATAGCTAGCTATGGCGGGGTCATCCCTATTTTCCCACAGCCCAATGGTCCTGGCTCTTTCCCCACCCTTGGGTGTTCTTTCTTGCTCTACCTGTCTCATGTTCGGTTACTTCCCTACCTCCTTTACTGGTACCGGTACATGTGTTAAATGTAGTATAGTTGCTATTGGTAGGAGGCGGGAATCATAGCAATAGAAGCCCGGCTCCGCAATTTTTCAAAGTAATGCCCCTTTCACACCAACGCGGTTCCCGTTCTAGCTCCGTGCTTGCGCTTTTCTGGTTCGGAACCGTTTTTTTCTTTTCAGCCCCCGTTTTGTTCACACCGCCCAGAGCCCGACTGGTGCTGCCATAGCTGTGTCATGACGTCACCGTTTACGTCGCTGATTTTCTCCCCAACGGCGCTAACAACAACAACAACAACAACAATGGGGGACTGCGTCGGGTCGATGATCGTGTTGCTTTTAATCATACGAAGCCAAATTAAATTAAATAACTACTTCTCAACCCTTATACTTTTCTCCAGAGTGCCGTGGTTCATTGTTTATTAATGTGTTTCAGCGGCATTTACCGACCGCTGCAGTGCTGCCCGCTGTTTGGCATCACAACGCTGTTATTATGAAAGTTTCTTTGGTATAACATGGGTGATGTTAGCATAGCAACCAAAGCTAAACTGACTATCTTGACTACTTGTTGCTATCCTATTGTGGCATAAGCCATTTTCTACAGGCACATTTTACCGGCGTATTTTTCATTATGATTCTACTTGTGATAGTCGGACATGACAACCTGTTTAGCCCATGTATTGATTCCATCTGATAGCTGCTATAATACAAAACAAAACGTCTGCCTGCTCTCCACAATGATCAATGACAGCAAACAGATGGTCAAAGTAAGGTACAAATAAACAGAATCACACTAAGCCTAGTTAGTGTTGTCTGACTTTATAAAGTGTGTGGTTGTGTTCTAGTCACTTTGCACAGAGCTACTGCTTGTTACAACTTTTATTTGCCATACTCGCCATAAACTGTTCAGGTTGATGGCATGAGGGCATGTTCATTTAATAAACTATGAATGTTTTATATCCATGTAACGGGAAGAAACTTATCTAACTGATCATTATTTTATTTTTTTCAAAATAAAACCCATAATGCTAATGCTGAGCCTCTGAATTAACAACGAGCGAAAAATGCTAACAGATTACTGCACCAAAATTCACTCACAAAACCTTATTATTTATCTTTTCTGCACATCCATGACATCGTTTCACATCGTGAGGTGACACAGAATCGAGGGGTACTCTCATTATCACTCAATTATACGAACTCGCGGAGATAATAACAAGAACAGACATCAAAATATGTGGCGCTAGGTAGCTAAAAACGCTAACATGGCTCATCTGTGTCGTAGTCTGGTCAAAAGTGGTCTTCAATGGCATTACAATTATAAAAACGCTGCTGAAGTTAATCCATAGGTTAATCCAATGTGTATGTGTCCCTTCGAAATGATTTCTGATAATCCATGAGCAATAAACCTGCTTTTCCATTTCTAGATGTCAAAGCTAGAAATATTTTCACTCTGGTGCAAAACTGTGTGCGTGAAGACCCCATCTTTTTGTTTTAGCAAGTGTGTGAGTGGGGAGATTCCCCTTCGATTCTATTGGCTCTAACGGTCAGAAAGAGATGTCAATCACCAAAATCGACCAATGGGTTCCAGAGAAACGGTAAAAGCCCCATTTCCACCAAAATCACCTCAGAGGTGGAGTTTTTTTTGCTAAACCTCTCTAAAAAGGTCAAATGTCACTTGTTTTGCATCAATCTTGATACAGGGTACTTATTATATGTTGTACTTTGGATTCCTAAAGCTTTTAGTCTACCTTACCATCATCCAAGGGTAGTTTTCACTAGAAGTAAAACATATTTTTGGGACGGACACTATAATTTACAGTTTTTTACTATGTTCAATCTTAATTTTCTTTAAAATAAAAAACATCTATTGATTCTGACTTTTCTACATCCAACTCACAGGTTTATCATTACTTTGAGAAAAAAGATTATTAATTTAACCCTTTTAGAAGGGAAGATATGGTCATTTGTTCTGGGAATGTCATTTTCGAGCCTGAGACCTGAAAAACAGGCTCAGGGCTAAACAGGCTAAACCCCGAGACCAGGATAAACTGAAAAGAGTCCAAGGAAACTTATGAAAGTTAACAGCATTCAATTAAACAAAAATAATGCGATGATATACAAATGAGATTGTGCGAGTGGAGGCTCTCTCCCCATCAGCTGTTGCCTGGCACATGTGGTAGAGCGGAAGAGAGCGATTCTTGGCTTGCTCTTCCTGTTGTCATCTGTGGTCTTCTCCTATTGGCCGGCGTCGACGATTTTATAATATTCTAATGTCTGTGGTTATTTAAACATTCCCTAATAACAGTATTGCCGCGTCACTAAGTGAGAGTTAAAGACAGTGTTTTAGTGTGCAACACTGTCATTTAACCTTGAATTCACTGTTTCAAAACGTAGTCTTTAGCCACATGCTAATGCTAACCTAAAATTGAAGCTAACAATATTTACTCGCAGGAAGTCGTTCCGGTTTTTCAGAATAAAACAGTTTTAAATTAAAACCGTATATTTAATTTAAATGACGCCATATAAACATTGATTTAATTTCTTACACTGTTCAGAAGAGGCTTAACGCGAGACCTGCAGGTCCCCATCAACCCGTTCACGTATCTAACAGATTTCCCAACTCAGCGAGGCACCCGCTGAGAAGCCAACTCTGGTTATTGGTAGCTCTATTCTGAGATACGTGAATTTAGAGACTGAAGCCTCCACAGTCACATGCATTCCGGGGACCAGAGCGGGCGACGTTGCGGCGCATTTTAAAAGGTCCCGTGACATGGCCATTTCTACTGATCATAATTCCATTGTTGAGGTCTACTAGAATAGATTTACATTTTTCAATGTTCCAAACTCACATTGGTTTCTCATACAGCATCTCTGTATAGTATGTATGTGTATTCACTCTCTGTCCTAAACGGCTTGTTGGAGCTCCTGACCCCCCTCCCAATGAGCCCACTGTGCTCTGATCAGTCAGTCTTACCTTTGCTGTTTTCTGATCAAAAGTTGTGTTCAATGGCATTAAAACGCATATAAACGCTGCTGAAGGTTAATCCAATGTCTCTGTGTCACTTTGAAATGATTACTGATAATCCATCATAACATTTATGTCAATAAGAGTAGTTTTCATATATAGCTGCCATTCACCAATGGTAATGTTTAGATGGATTGAGAATGATGCACACGCAGCTTGCCCAAAACCGGAAGCTCCGTTATATGAAAAATACGTTTTATTGGGGAATCTTGTGTGTGTTGTGATGTTTGTGCTGGAGCCGCTTTATCCAAAACAGAACTCCGGTTAGAGAGTTGACACGGAGACAGGAAGTACAGCCTTCAAACTTTATATTAGCTTGGTGCTGATCATCAATAAAGAACACATCAATTCTGATGTAGAATCACATACAGGATGTCGAATGGGGATGATGAGGATGAAGATTAGAGAATGATAATGAGAATGTAGAGAATGGTTTCTGCAAAATAACACAGAAATAAGGCTCATATTACAATAATTACAATAACTAACCAGACTCTGGTTATTAATAATAAGCAACATCAACACTAATTGTTGCTAAAACATATCAGACACATTGCAAACTCATACATAGCTAATAAAGGCTAAGTTAGCATCTCATCCACACACTGTATCACTGAATAGCTTAGCTAACTAGCAAGCATTAGCTTCCTTTCTGAACAACATAGCAGCAAAAACGGGACATAAAAAGACTTGCTAACACACTGACTTAGCAGGACATTATGCATACTTCTTATAACATTCCTAACATTAAAGATCTGCATGCTTACATTCTTCATGAACGCCTTCTCTGTGATGATGATATGACCGCATGTAATGTCCTGACATGAACGCACATGTGTAAACCATGGATGTATAATAAGAACTGGATACAGCGTGGGAGGCGGGGCCTCATTCATTCCTATGAGAGTTGCTCATTAGCGCATGATGATAAAATGGCCCAACTTTTGAGAGAGTGAAACGTCACAGATTACCCGGCATGCCTGAGAAGTACCCGCATGTGCACTCAGAGCATGCGCAACTTTAACCAAAATGCTTGTTCACATCAAGCACGTCAATTTGTGTACACGTAACAGCACCGTGCTTTCATGACACCATGGCAATGGATGTTATTATGATGGATTTGATATTAACGAGGCGGCAGTTAGCAGCTAGCGGCTAGCTAGTAATTATGCTAATGTTCACATCAATCGTTATGTACTTATATTACACTGTAACAGGATCTAGTGATATCCAAGCAACAGAGCTTAATTTAGCATGAAAGAATGATTGCACTGTATATATATATATATATTAGGGCTGTCAGTCGATTAAAATATTTAATCGCGATTAATCGCATGATTGTCCATAGTTAATCGCGATTAATCGCAAATTAATCGCACATTTTTTATCTGTTCTAAATGTACCTTAGAGGAATATTTTTCAATTTTGTAATACTCTTATCAACATATGAGTGGACAAATATGCTTTATGCAAATGTTTATTATCATTTGAACAATGACAAATATTCTCATGAATATTAAACACAACAACCTGTGTGTGTGTGTGTGTGTGTGTGTGTGTGTGTGTGTGTGTGTGTGTGTGTGTGTGTGTGTGTGTGTGTTCGTTGGAGCTATGTGCAACTCAAGGTATGCTCGAACGGGAGCTGCCTGGACGCTGCAATCATGTTGCGCGCACTATCCGTGCTGAGTGTGCTGACTTTTCGTACAATGTCCCACTGTCTGGCTACCTGCATAAAGTCAAGTGCTCGGCGCATTTGTCCGCGAAATGTCGCTCCTCTGTTTTAATTTAAACAGTTCCTTATATCCGTTAGCGCAGCTAGCTAGCACCAGATGCTAACAACAACAACAACAACAATACACGTAAGGTCTCTCTCTCGCTCGAGCCACACATACACATACCCTCCCGGTCCTCCCGATCAGTGGCGTGCACAGACATTTATAGGGGCAGGTGCTCAAGAGAAAAAAAAGGGCACCTTCTGAGTCGTCGTGGCGGTCTGGCGTTCGCCCGCGCGCGAAATTGTGCGCGGAAATTTGCCGGATAATGGCGGATTTTGTTAGTTTCTTTTCGGTTTTTGGTTACTCCTTCCATCTCTCCCTCATTTTGGTCATCATCAGAGAGCACTGTTTCTGAACATGGTGCTGCTCTGGACTCTGACATTTCTGCTTCATCTGTGTCTGACTCAGAGATATTTTCTATGGATTTGTCTCCCTCATCTTAGATGGACTATTGCAGGACAGCAGGGGGCTGCTTCCCTGAGCCTGCTGTAGCTGCCTAGAATACAAACAATATAGAATATGATGTTTATTTCAATTATTTGGGTAAGGCAATGCAATGCATGATAACATTAAGACTCACCAGACTTTAACTGTCATGGCCAAAATTCAACACCCTACCACATAGTTGTTGTTTTTTTGTCATTTGGTAAGTAGCTTCATGTCTGATTTAGTATCACTTAGTGTGGTTAAAATACATTATGGGCCTCTCAATACAATTATATTATTATTTATTATTATTATTATTATTACTACTATTATTATCACAGTTCAAATCTGAGCATGAAAGGGCTCTAGACAGACAGTGTGTCCCTTAACATGACTCTGGTATTGACTCTGACCTTTCTTCTTCATCTTCATCATTGATGATGGGTAAGGGTTCATCAGGCACATCTGCATCCTCAACTTCCTTGCTGGTAGGCTCAGGCTGCTTTACCCAGGAGAGCAGAGAGCTGCTTCCCCGGGCTGCCTGCTGTAGCTCTCTTTTCTTTTCTTATCCTGTCTCTTCTTGGCATTATTCTACAAGTGGTAAATGTAAATGAGATAAATCAATGTACTGCTCTGCTGTGCATGATAATTAAGGGTTCATCTCCTAGAAACATTTAACAGCAGCATTAATGTAAACCTATAAGGTTACTACTACTTATATTGTAGGCCTACTTTATGAGGCATTTTTACTTTACTTGAGTATTTCCCATTTTCAATACATTTACTTCTACTCCACTACATCTCAGATGCAAATATTCTACTTTTACTCCACTACAATTATTTGAAAACTTTAGTTACTAGTTACTATGTAGATTTTGATTTTGATTATTACAAAACATACATTTAATCACTTCAGCCCTAGCATAATGACGCATTGTGAGCGTGTAGATCTGCTATTTTCAAAAGTGCACAATGAGACTAAATGGATGGATGCAAGAAAAGAAGTAAAGTTATAGTTTAGTTTGGCATCTGATTTAGGGGACTAAACAATACACTCGTTGTATTTGTTACCTGGTGGTTACCTACTTGGTCGTCACTAGGGCACTTTTAATCGTGTTGCTGCGTGCTGCTGCACCACACACCCGCCGTGGCCTGTCTGACTGAGTGACTGACTGTCTGCTCTGCGCGATGCGCGTTCACGTTGAGAGCAGGGAAGGGAGGGGCTGCAGCCAGGGCACGTACGGGAGTGCCGCGGGGCACGTGTGGGGATGTCTGACAAAATTACATCGCGCATTTGGGGCATTGTTGTATATATTAGAAGCTTTTAATCCAGAATTGATCGATGTTACCATGAGCCACATACAGTACACTGTAAAAAAATTAAATAAAAAACTGTAAAAAAAGAACTTTCAAAAGGGCACATTGCTGTCCAGAGGGCAAAACGGGCAGGTGCTCAAGCACTACCTAGAGTCTATGTGTGCACGTCTCTGCTCCCGATGCCTGCCGGTGAGCGTGGAAGTGTGGTCTGCCGCAAGCAGGCAGCAGGAGCGGGGCTGTCAGCATCAGCTTGTAGATGGTATTTTAAACTCGATGCGCTCTGAAACTACGGGGCGGCCGAGGAAAAAAATACACATGCGTTAATCGCGTTAAAATAATTAGTGGCGTTATTTTTTTTTTGCGTTAACGCGTTATTAACGCGTTATTAACGCGTTATTAACGCGTTATTAACGCGTTATTAACACGTTAACTTGACAGCCCTAATATATATATATATACATATAATAATAAGTAATATTAACTTTATTTAATACAACATTTACGGTACAAGATTTAATCATACAGCCCATGTAGTATGATAATAAATTATAGCAAACATCAGCAATATATCCATTATTACAGCTCCGTGGGATGGCAGTAAGACGATATGGATCCGTTCTTATTGTGCATCCATGGGTAAAGATAAACGCAACTCACATTGGTTTCTCATACAGCATCTCTGTAAACTACGTGTATTCACTGAATTTCACTCTCTGCCTTTAACGGCTCGTTGTAGCTCCAATAGCTCCAGCCCCCACCCTCCCTGTGAGCACAGTGTGCTCTGATTGGTCGGGACACATAACATGAACGTGCCGGGCGGCGCGGTCCCGTGGGTTAGATGCGCGTTCATAATGCAGAGGGAAATAACTCTCAGAATAACGTTATTAGCACATTATTACAACTTGAGGAACGAATGTTTTTAATAAGGGCTATACAAGTGTTCATACTGGGTAGTTTATTTAGTTTAAAAAAAATTATCCAACGATTTACAGACCACTCTTTCCCCATGTGGGAAAAGTGTTTCCGGGCCTGGCAACCAAACGGAAGTGTAGTACCGCCGTTTGGCCAGCACGAATATTTTCATCTGAGTCCGGCGCACTTCCTGGGGGCTTGGTGTAAACAGAGTGAGGACCCGCAGCTGCGCTACTTTAGCTGTCCCTAAATGTGCCTGATTAAAATATAAATAATATATCGCAGATTAAGGAAAACAAGGGAAATTTACAACAGCCGCCCCCAGAATAGCATAGCTATTATGTAAACAGAATAAAATCCCTAAGGTGCAGCAGAAGTCCCTGGATCAGCATCGTCGTCCGGTAGAGCTGGTAGCTGCACAAGGCGTTCCACGGGTCGCAGGTACGTCTTGTCCCCGACTTGAACTTCAGCCGACCGGATGCATCCATCAGCACTGGCATTCAGTTTGACGACCCTCCCCAATGGCCAGTGGGCACGTGGAAGCTGAGGATCAACTATCATCCCGACAGTACCTTGGAGAAGACCATCAGTGTGCTGCTGCCACTTCTGGCGGACTTGAAGGGATGGCAAGTAGATGAACTTGATGAACTGCACCCAGAAGTGGTCAACCAGAACTTAGAAAAGAAGAAACCAAGATATTTAGTATGAAAAATGATTTCATTTACAGGAAGACCTGCCTTTCATGAAGCATATTCAGTAGCCTATACACCAACACTAAAACACATGAGCACATACCAGTGTTGTAGTCAAGTCACCAATTCACGAGTCCAAGTCACTCTCGAGTCACCACTCTTCAAGTCCAAGTCCGAGTCACTTAGGGGGAGTCGTAGTCGAGTCCAAGTCCGAGTCACCCAAGGAGTGTCCGAGTCGAGTCATCATTACCTGTGTTCGAGTCCAAGTCCGAGTCACCCAAGGAGTGTCCGAGTCATCATTACCTGTGTTCAAGTCCAAGTCCGAGTCACCCAAGAAGAGTCCAAGTCACAAGTCTTCATGTATTACTCTTCGTGGATATATGTGTTGAAATGTAGCTGCTCCACTACATTTCTTTTGCTAACCCTGTAACCTTGGCGCACTGCCACTCCAACATCCAATCCCAGAGCTTGAAGATTAATCACGGGGTTTGTCGCTAAGCAGACAGGCGTCGTCACAACAATAGCTGGGGATTGTGGGTAGTGTAGTCTCTTTGGCGCTCCACATTTCAGAGAAAACAAGTTGTTTCTCAGAATTGAAGGGGAAAAACACAAAAGCATTGTACACAATTTAAACCTATCAATGTCATTTAATTAACAAGGATAATCTGGTGTTTTTGAGTTGATGAGTAGTGGAGATATCACTGTCAAATGAATCGACAGTAAGGAGAATACTTACTTCCGGGTGTACAATTCTCCGTTATCCAATGGGAATAGACGCTCACATTGCCTTTAAAAGCTGCCGACATAAATGGATGCGGTGCTTCCCTGAGTGTCAAATACCTCCACCGATGGGAATACATTGCAATCAGTTGAAAGCTCTTTGCGTCCGTTTATGAAACTGAAGGTGCCTCGGCGCGTCCCAACTGCACGCCACGGGCCCCTGACCAAGCGTCGCTCCTGGACGTTTAGGGAGTGAGAGTGTGTTGTTACATCAGTATGTCTGAACAAGTTAGCAAATGCCTGATAGTTTAAATAGAAAAGACTGCGGAGCTTACAAAATGAAATAAAATGTTACAAAAACATATAAACACCCAACCGATTACTGTTTGGGTTTGAGGCGACATTGGTACGGCGAAGCTACATGCTACAAGCTACGTAGTAGAGATAACTTTATCAGGAAAAACATCGCTAAATAAAAAGGAATGCAAATATTAACATGGAAAAACGTACAGCTTCCAAATTGGATGTGTCCTGGTCCGGGATGGTTGGTATTGATCCAGTTATTAGCCGTAGATTGGAAGCATATCCTCTTTCCACTTGTGGGAAGTTGATAAACGTGTCCAAGGTAAAATGTTTAGAACACACAAGCAGACATTTGCCGAGGTCTTCTGGCACATTCCCCTTGAAAATGAAGTCCAGCCACAGATTCTTCTGTTTTTCCAGGGATGGCATTGCATGCAGTCCCTTGTCCCAATTTTTGCAGCCAACAACAGCACAACTTTTCACTGCTGGCTGATAATACACATGCTGGCAGATAACACAGATGCGACTCTGGGAGATTCAGCCTGCCAACAGCCTATATGGGAATGAGAGGTTGGGCCACTGCCATGGGCCAACCTCTCATTGATAGGTGGAGTGTTGCCCATGTAGGCGGAGCGTCACCGCCCACTATTCCGGGCTGACATCAGCTCGGATGGAATCTGTATCCGCTCGTTGTAGCCCCGTTTTAAGAGATTTGGGTATGGAGGAAAAGAGAGAGGGTTGTATTTTCTGACACTTGGTGAGTTATATTAGTATACATATTCATGTATAAAAGACGTGCAAAAGTACATTTTGCACGATAGGTCACCTTTAATACATTTGAACGGCCGAAAACAAAGATAAAGTAAAACCGGAAGTGACGTCATGTAAACAACTGGGTTTTCCTTCAAAATAAAGCTTTTCAAAATAAAACGGTGCATTCATTTAATATTCCCATATCATATTGATTTTAATTTCTTACAATAGTTTGGATTCTTAAAGCTTTTAGTCTACCATCCCATCATTCAAGGGTGGTTTTCACTATAAGTAACAAATATGTTTTGGACGGACACTAACATTTACAGTTTTTTACCATGTTCAATCTGAATTTTCTTTAAAATAAAAAATATCTATATTGATTCTGACTTTTCTACATCCAACTCACAGGTTTATCATTACTTTGAGAAAAAAGATGATTAATTTTCTCCTTTTAGAAGTGTAGATATGGTCATTTGTTCTGGAAATGTCATTTTCGAGCCTGAGACCTGAAAAACAGGCTTGGGGGTTAACAGGTTAATGTAATCAAGTATAAAACCAAAGCTATTTGCCACTGCCAGGGCATTAACGTGTTATCTAGTTTGTTATAGAAGTTCCCCTCAGAGTCCACTGATAAGAAAACTTTGCAAATAACTCTGGTTCTATCAACTCCGCCATCTGAAGAGATGTAACATTTCCATGTCAGAGTTTGTATGTGTATTCAGAGCCAGTGAGAAACGGACATTCAAAATAATAATAATACTTTTTTTTAAAACTGTTAATGCGTGATAAAAAAATTGTCAGCCATAATTAATGAATGCGTTAGCCCTTAAAAAATGTATCCCAGAAAACATATACAGGAAATTCTTAATTCTGTATTTGTCACGAACGAGCTGAGAACCAAAATGCAACACACGGGAGACCAGGGAAAGTCGTAACCAGCTTTATTATAACTAGTTTCCACAGAAAAGTTCAGGTGTAAGATAAACCGGCAGACAGTAGCAAAGGGCTGGTCGGGGACAGGCGAGGGTTCCAGGAGTAGGCAAGACGTGTGGTGAGTTGGTATTCGGATCAGGAGGTCACAGGTTCAAACCCCACTGCAGTCAGCATGTCGTTGTGTCCCTGGGCAAGACACTTCACCCCAAATTGCTCCTGTGGGGATTGCCCGCAGTATTGAGTATGTAAGTCGCTTTGGATAAAAGCGTCTAACAAGTGACATGTAATAATAAAAAGACCTGAGACGCAGGCACAGGCAGGGTCAGTGAGCAGGCGAGGCAGGCTGGTCAGGGACAGGCAAGGTAGAAACCGGGAGAGCAATCGGGGATGTAATGCTGGAAAGAACTGCATGCTGCGAAGTACGATCTGGCACTGAGGTGAGAGTGAAGGGGGCCTATATACTAGTGGAGCTAATGGGTGTAACAGAGTGTGAGAGAGAAACAGGGTGTGACTACCAGGTGACTAAGGTGACTGATAAATGCTAATGCAGAAAATAGGTGAGTGAGGGAGCAGACTGTGACAGTATTTTATGCTTGAGAAGGAGCAGGAAGAAGCGAACACTTATAAAGTCCAAACCGCTTTATTATCTTACAGTAATGTTTACCATAAACAGCTAGCTTTCTGCCTCAATGTTAACTTTTCACACTTTGCCAAAATCAACCAAATCAAGCAAAAATTATATTAATAGCTCCCTTCAGTTGTTCCATAACTAACCTCTTTTACTGTAATACAATGACATTTTGAACGAGTCCTCACTGACTGTTACTCATTCCTCTCACAACATGCTGACTCATTGTACACAACTTCTGGAGACTTTAGGTTATGATTTATCTCTTGCTTTGTACAGGATTTAACCAATTATAAAATAAAATCTTTGCATTTGAATATTTGAACTGTTAGCTGGCATGATGCCATCTACCTTAGCTCACTGATCTGCACAGTGAGGGAAGGTCCAACCAGCCAAACAGCTGAGAGCTGGAACTCATGAAACACAAAGAGAGGGAGACATTCAACATCTCTGCCCTCCCTCAATGATCAAGGCAATATAAAAGATTTCAAATTCAAGCATGCAACAGCTTTTGAAACATGAAAACATTTGTTATGTCTTCATGTTTCAAAATCATTCAATAAAATTGAAATTCTGAGTTGATAAAAAAAAATCTACCAGGAGATCTAAAATAAATAAAAATCACGATCTCTCGTTTTAGTGTTGGAGCATGCTCACTTACCTGACAAGTTGGATTATTTGTTATGTGTTTGGATCATGACTTTACCAAAACTAATAAAAAATCCATTTGGTGTGAGATATAAATGTAGTAATAAAATATGAGCAGCTCACACACACGTAGAGCTGCTATTCTGTCTTCATCCCACAGGAGATGCATTTGGTTTAGATTTCCAATCTGAACCAGAACCATGTTCAGTGATAAAGGGGGGGGGGGGGGGAGTGATATCCTGAACAATGATCGGCTGAAGGTAAACAGTGTGAGGTCAGAGGGATCTGTTGGGAGCGAATACATTTCACCACCATTTTCCCATCAGCCACCACATTCCTTGGCACATTAATCCTGCAGGATCTGGACCGGGTGATGCAATGACTTTGTCCAATCAGTAATCTGGTGATCAGGTATTAATTCAAGTTTTTTTTATGCGTTTTACCTGGTGAGTACCTTCAGAGATAAATTTGAACGTATTCAGTTAAATTATCCCTGATGTACAATAACGCTGCCGGTCCATATACAAACCCTTCATTAACACTGCTCTTGTGCAATATACAAATATGTGCAACTAAGGCTTTATTACTTTATAAAGTATTTATAATTTGTTAACTTTACTGGCTCCTTCAATATTTGTATATATTCACTTACATTTAAAAATACTGCTACTTGTTTTTTACCACAGTGTACTTGTTTAGTGCTGCTGTTGTGTTGCTTTATTTATGCATGTGTGTTGTTAATACAGATGGTAAAATAAGAACAGACAATGAATTCTGATTCTGATCTTCAAAGATGAACCAACTAACTTTTAGTTGTAATAACTACTTATACTGAAAAAAGTAAAAATCTGTGTTCTTTGTAGTTCATCAATTATTGTTCCATACAGTAAATAATCTACTATGGAGTGAAAGAGAAATGCAAATAAACACAGTGTTAGTTCTGCAAAAGAAAATGATTAGCAAATGTCATCATTATCTATTTTTGATGAATTTTCCTTTTAATCATTCAGCGTGACAGTTTGTGTTCGCTGTCCCTCTGGGGGCATATTTCTGTTAATTCAGGGCTCTGGATCCACACCAATCTGGTTTTATATTGATTCATTACTTTTGTCATGCGTTTTGTTTTCATTAAGATACAGAACATGATCAGAGGAGTGAGCTGAAATGTGTTTTGAAATCTTAAATCAGAAGCGAAATATCAGAGGATTTTTCAGCTAAATGCATTCCAATAAAACATCTCTATTCACTGACACAACGACCACAGAGTTTGATCAAATTATTAACATTATAGGATTCATAATGCATATGTGTTGACTCCAGTACATCATAGTGACTGAACAGTGTAAAGAGAACACTGATGTTTACTGGGCCTTCTTCCTTTGTGCCGCAGAACTACATTTTGGTCCAAAAAGGATTGAAAACACATCAATAGTCCACACTGTTGCACTGGGTGACATGTTCCTTTATTGCAATGATCACACACACTGTAGTTCATTTAGACTCAGGCCGTTTCTCAATCACGAGGATGCTTGCTTGGTAGCACATGTCTTCTGAAGTATTAAAATAACGTATTAAGCAGAAAGTTTAGTATAGCGTATTTCTGGTATATTCATTTTTAATGTCATCTAATATATGTGTTTTTATATATATTCATGTGTGTTAAAACTTGGATGGACAAGTCAATTTTTTCCTCTTAAATATAGAGAGGTTTTTTATATTAAATATTCCTATAATGATGTCCCATTTTTAGTAGAAGTAGATTAGCGCAAATGGTCTTTTCTTCCACAACTGCTGTATAATCAAAAGGTGTTTTGTTGGCTATTTGTGAGTAGGTGAGGTACAGTACAACCTGTGATTTCTGCCTTGAGTAAAATGATTACCCGTGGATGAGTATTTTTCAGAAAGTCTGTAGAAAAGGCCCGGGAGTCTCTTTGCTAATTATCAATGGTCTTTGCAAATTAACAGCAGATGTACCCATGTTAATTGAATTGGTAAGAGGTCAGAGGAACTCCAAGAGAGGGGCTTCCTCAGACATAATACAATTAAAGTCTTGTTGATTAGTGGTTCATATCCAGCATGCATTAGCTAAGAAACGATAAAAATGTTGGTGCGTAGCTGCATAGGGGAAAATGTATGTGCGCTACTGTGCAGACGTTAGTTAATTGGATAATCATATCCTGCAAGACTCATAAAGAGGCCATGAGAAGATGTGTGTTATTGAGTCACACAGTTAGAGGGATAATGGTCCTTCTGAATTATCAATATATGTATTGTAGGAGTTGGAGGGGTCGGAAACCCACCTCGGCTCCGCGTGTCCTTTTGATGAGCTGGGTCAAATCATAAAAGAAGGAATTCAAAGCACCAGATACAGGGTTAAACAATAATCTGTTTTAATGATAAAAGGTAAGAATACAATACACTTTTAAAAGGGGTAGGCCCACCCCTGATCTGGTCCTAATGCCGGGAGAACATCATCATCTTGACGGCAGGAGGAAAGAGAGGCCGAACACACAGACACAACAGGAGATATATAAGATTTCACTTCTGGGTGAGCTAGCCAGTGAGTTGGCAGTTCTCCATTGGCCAGTTTCACTTCTGGGCGAGACCCTAGGCAATGAGTATTCCATCTGTTTCGCCCCCTCTTCTTACAGTGTGTGTGTGTGTCTCTCTGCCCTCAGGCAGTCCCCCAACAATGATTTGGAGTCATGACAGAACGCACACTCATTCCATAGACTTCCTTCTCTGCTCCCCCATCAGTTTAACTCACACACAGTTCCACACACCCTTGGACAGGCTGTGTGTAATGAAGAATGTCTCCTCCCCTCTCCAGTCTTCTGTCATGAAAAGCTGCTTCTACTTCATACAGAGTAATTAAGCATGTTTAAGCCAACCACTCCACAATGTTGTGGCAATTTAGTACTCACAACATGAAAGAATAAAACAGAAAGAAATCAATAAAACACAAGTATAATTAAAACTGCGGTCGCACTTGTGCGTGCAGTGATGAGCGGGCCCTCGCGTCCGTGCGCCTGTCGGGGAGGGCGGCCGGTCGTCCCGGCGTCAAGCAGACGCGCGCGAGTCCTGGGAAATGAGCCGTTTCTCATTTCTATAATTTTCGCGTCCCAGACTCCCAGGTCCTCCGGCAGCGACCCGGAAACGGATGTCGGCGCGCCGTCTCGAAGGAAAACAAATGTCTCTAAAGGCTCGTCGAGGATCGATTATCGCCGAGGAGGCTGTCTGGAGGAGCCGTAACCGAGGATACACTGATTTAGAGGAGAGAGGAGTGTCTCTAGAGGAGCTATAACCGAGGGTACACTGAAGTATTCTCCTGAGACGATTTCAGCCAACAGTGATGTTTAAAAGAGGTGTGACGCATGGCTGGACTTCTGTCAACGAAGCACAGCTCTGCAAACTGTTCCCGTTGTGATTATAAGTGATTTGAGATGATCAAATGTGCATCAGACTTTCTGCCCTTTACAGTTTGTTTACTCACTAATCACATGTCCCCTGGATGTTAGGTGATGTTACAGTGAGAACAGCTGCTGAGGTCAGTGCAGAAAGCAGAACAGTGTATATAATATTTATTGCTCAATAATAAATGTAACAGGCCTACATGTCACACTTTATTTGTAGGCTTTAGGAGATATCTACAAATAAACAGTAGGGTTAGGGTTAGGGAGTGTATAGGTGTCTGTTGTAATGAATATGCCGCCAGCAAAGGGTGTTTTTGGACTAACAGTAGGTGTGTGTGTGTGTGTGTGTGTGTGTGTGTGTGTGTGTGTGTGTGTGTGTGTGTGTGTGAGAGAGTTGATGTGCCAGGCAGACAGGCAGGTCTCAGTAGCTTATCTGACATATAATTGGTCAAAAATGGTACATTCTCCGTTAGCCTACGAGCTCCCCGTTTGAGTGAAGGACTATTCCTTCAGCATGACATTGGATATGCGCTGAAGTGGTCCTGGATTGGAATTTTTCCGATCATTCCCCTATGAGGAGTTTGCAGAAATGTCCTTAAAATGCATGAAAAACGCACATTTTTCAAAATGGCCGACTTTCTGGGGGGCGGGGCTAATGGAAGGCAATTTGAAATATGTGTGCAATTATAATAGCAATATGTATACAGCGTTTCGTGAATATTGGAAAAACTATACGTGAGTAGTTTGGAGTCATTTGTGACATGTAAATCGTAAAAAATGGTGTATTCGCTGTTAGCTTACGACCTCCACGATTGAGCTATCAAAAATGTTCTTCTCAATTTAGCATCATATTGGATAGGGGCTGAACTTGTGCTGGATTTGAATTTTTCCGATCATTCCCCTAGGAGGAGTTTGCAAGAATGTGCTTAAAATGCATGAAAAACGCACATTTTTCTAAATGGCCGACTTCCTGGGGGGCGGGGCTAATGGAAGGCAATTTGAAATATGTGTGCAATCATAATAGCAATATGTATACAGCGTTTCGTGAATATTGGAAAAAGTATACGCGAGTAGTTTGGAGTCATTTGGAGTAATTTGTGACATGTAAATGGTCAAAAATTGTGTATTCGCTGTTAGCTTACAACCTCCATGAGGGATTTTTCAAAAATGTGCTCCGCAATTAAGTATCATATTGGATAGGGGCTAAAGCTGTCCTCCATTGGAATTTTTCCGATCATTCCCCTAGGAGCAGTGCGCAAGAACGTGCTTAAAATGGCTGAAAAACGCACATCTTTCAAAATGGCCGACTTCCTGGGGGGCGGGGCTAATGGAAGGCAATTTGAAATATGTGTGCAATCATAATATCAATGTGTATACAGTGTTTCGTGAATATCGGAATATCTATATCCGAGTAGTTTGGACTAATTTGCGACATGTAAATCGTCAAAAATGGTGTATTCGCTGTTAGCTTACGACCTCCACGATTGAGCTATCAAACATTTTCTTCTCAATTAAGTATCATATTGGATAGGGGCTGAACGTGTCCTGGATTGGAATTTTTCCGATCATTCCGCTAGGAGGAGTTCGCAATAATGTGCTTAAAATGGCTGAAAACCGCACATCTTTCAAAATGACCGACTTCCTGGGGGGCGGGGCTAATGGAATCTATTTACAAATATGTCCGCAATTCCATGAGGAATGTCTGTGCCAAAATTCGTGAAGTTCTGAGAAACTATATGTGACTACCACACAATAGGGGGCGCTAGTGAGCAGTTTTGTTGAAAATGTACGTTTTTTTTTTACATTCCCGAAAAAGTATTGAGCTCTGACGTGTGTCCCAAGTTTTGTGTCCGAAGCTCATTTTATGCTATCGCAATTTAAAAATAATGTATAGGCCACGCCCACATTCTGAATTTGTTGCGATACTTTAAATCTGAGTTCGTAGTCACCCCGAGAGTATGTGTAAACAAAAAAAAAAATAATTCGTCCATCCGCTCTTGAGTTATAAATTGGTGGTGTTTTTGGTGCCCCCTATAGTCCTAAATGAAAATTATTTGGTGTGCCTATTCCCCAAGACAGACTGAACCTTTCCACCAAAATCTGTGGTGAATGGATACATTGTTGATGAGTTATGAGCATTTCTTTATAAGCCCCACCTTTTTGCGAGTACGTTTTAATTCATGGCGGAAACATTTATGGTTTGAACATGCTCATCTCCTAGGGCAGGGGTAGGCAAGTCAATTTGGCCTTGGCCCAATTTTTTGCTGAGCCACAAGATGGCGGGCCAGAACATAATCAAAGCCTAATTCAAGGAATTGATTTTGGTAAGAGGGCGCAGCGCCCCTGTTCCCCGGTTCAGAAAAAACTCTGATATCGCTGATAACCCTCCCCATCAACACTCTGATGCGCAGTCAGATCCGCTGATTGGTTCACTGATGATATAGTCGCCCAATCCAGAGCCTCTGGCTAGACCAGCCCAAAGGGAGGCTCGTCCTCTCTAGCCCCATTTCAGTCCCAAAGCCAGGGCTATTATCTGTATTTTAACAGACTTATCTTTTAAATTGAGGTGTATTTATTGTTCTCTTCAAAGTAAATTTTTCTCTGAAATTGTAGGGAGGATGGTCCTCCCTTTCCTCAATGGACGAGCCTCCACTGAGTAAAGTTATTAACTAGGTAGCAGTGTTATTTAACATACTTTTATTCTGATAAGTATTGTCAAGTTCTCTGGGTTTTTGGCATTTATTTGAGTGTTTGCCCACATTTGAGAGGCTTGAGGGACAACTGGAATCCTTTTTCCTTTTCTTTATTTCAACTTTTCAAGGACACATTAGGATTCATTCAGGTTGAAAACCTTTAAAAAATATCAAAGTACAAAATAAATAAATTACAGCATGTTTTGCTTTGCAATTTAATATATTATAACCTAAATTAATCAGTAACCAAGTATTTTACTCAAACTCAATGTATTTAATAGTTAAATAAGTACTTTAATTGACCTGGTTCCCCCCAACCACACATTTGCCATATGTGACCCGCTCTATCGAAATCAGTCGGAAGTCGCAACGGCTCATTTCAAAATAAACGTGGATTTGCGTAAAAAAACTAGTTTTTCGGGGTTCGGGTGTTTTGTTTGATTTTAAATAAACAAAGTCTTGGCTTTCAGAATATGGAACTTTTATTTCCAAAATCACACGATAAATACATGTTTGAAGCTTGTAAAGGGAAGAGGACAGCTCTCCCTCCACTCTGCTCTTCCACAGCGCCGCTTCCCCTCCCTCCGCTGACATTATGAATGTAAGCGGATATGTTGGGACAGAATTTATTTTACCGGACAAATTTGAAACTTACCGTCATGTTTCAATAATAATAATAAGAATGGTGTAGCAGAGTTTCTGTTAGCAGGTAATCACCGGACTATGACCGGATATGCTGATGTTTAAAACTCAGTTAATGGGAGTCATTTTTATATTGCTTCAGTTTATAATCGTTACAGATCGAAAAGTTCAGATTCATTTTTCAATAAATGATTCCACAAACAACAAACAACATAATTATTACATTCAAACAAACTACTTGTAGTAGATGAAGTACATTATTCAAAAGTTTACATTAACTTTGGATAATAACACGGGAGAAACGGATCCTCTCTTTTCCTCTCTCCCTCCGACAGCCCGTCAGTTTCTCTTGCAGCGTGCTAAATAGTGGACGGGGATTCAGGTGATTATGCAGCAGCTGATCTGATCTCTCTCTCGGGTCCAGTTATACTTCACTCGCGTTTATGTCCATATCGATCAGATCCAGCTCTTTTTAACTGTTTATGTAAATTATGCCAATTAAAAAAGAAAAATGTAGGCGGAGCTTAGGGTTCCAATTGGATTATTTGTAGAACAGGTACTCCCGGATATGTGTGCAAAATTTCAGGTCATTCGGAGTTACGGTGCGACTTTGTAAATGTATTCCGAAATGGGATTTTGATAGGTGGCGCTAGTGAGCAGGTTGGAATATTTAACCCATTGACTCCAGAATATCAAATTTTTCACCGGTCCTGGCGTCCGTGCAAAATTATACAACTTTTGAAGCATACTAAAGCTCTCATAAACAGGTCGAAAGCGCAGAAAAATAATAATAAGAATTCCACCAATAACAACAGGTGCCTCGCACTTCGTGCTAGGACGCCGTCGGGTCCTAGCGCTCCGTGCTCGGGCCCTAATTAAGCAGTTATTATACAGCATATATAGCCACGGCAATGAACACACACATTCTACTCTGCTGTCCTCCAGATGTTTGCCACGCTGTACCCATATAAGGATATTTCATCTTTCCCCTCTCACTTTCTCCTAATAGGGAAGTTTTCACTTCTCATATCTCCAGCTTCTTGTTCATATAAACTGCTACTATTAAATACAAAGTAATTAAGTACACACATGAATATATAAAAACACACTTCTTATATATCAGGTGACATAATAAAATGAATCTACCTGTAATACGCTGTATAAACTTTCTGCTGTAACACTTTACTTCAATTTACTTCAGTATTCATGTTGAGTGAGCTGACTTCGGGGTTTAGAGGAAGTTCAGAGGGAGCCTTGGGATGTGGGGGCAGTTGACCTTTGTTGGTTGGCTTAAATATATGTGTGTGCTTAATTACTCTGTATGAAGTAGGAGCAGTTTGCATGGCAGGAAACATCCTTATTTAGACACACACACACACTGTAAGGAGAGGGCGCGAATCAGACGGAGTCGGCAGCTGCTGACTCATTGCCTAGGGTCCCGCCCAGAAGTGAAACTGGCCAATGGAGAACTACCAGCTCACGGTCTAGGGCTCGCCCAGAAGTGAAACTGGCCAATGGAGAACTGCCAACTCACTGGTTAGCTCGCCCAGAAGTGAATTCGCCAATAACAAATAGCTAGGGAGGAGTAACCAATACAACTCCTCCCCACTTGTGTGTATACATATTATGATATTCTCATGCTCGGTGCTCTTTTCCTGACTGGCTGTCGTGGTAGGAATTGAGCCCGGAGCGCTCCGTATTTGGTACTATTGCAGAGTGCTCTGTATTGTATTGTTGCTTTTACCATTAAAACAGATTATTGTTTAACCTCTATCCTGGTGCTTTGAGTTCCTTCTTTTGTAAAATTGACTAGCTCATCAGTCATCAAGGGACGTGCGGCGCAGAGGTGAACCTTCCACCACCGCCATTGGGTGGTGCTCCAACACTGCCGAGTCACTTGCTTCAGAAGCTAGGCAAGAATCCTTCCTGGCATTTGGAAAACGAAGAGTGGAACAGGCTAGCAAGTGTGCAGGTGTGCGTCATATGAGAGGCCCCGCCTTACATTTTCCGCCACAGATTTGGGGAAATTAGTCCGTGCACAAAGCATTGTGGGGATTTTAAGGACGCAAAGTCTACCCATGTGCAGCCTCGAAATTACCCCCAAACCAAGGACGCGGCCTCGGTGGAATTCCAAGTATGCTGGAGATTGGAACAGTCCTTCGGTGACACTCGATGACGTAGTATCCTTGAAATATTGGCTTGGAAGCCAGTTTCCTCGAGATTGAGAAACGGCCACGGTCCATCATACACTTTCCGGCTGCCACAAATCCCCACCAGCACCAAATGTGGATGAATCCGCTGCTGAAAATAGTCCCCAACAAATTGAGCATTTGTTTCTGTTTTTTATAAATGACAATAGTTTGAGGAAGTGTTTAAAGTTGAACTGTATGTTTGTGAATACAGATTAACATCTCGAAACTCAGAAATGGCTGCTGCATTGAGTGTGGGGAACTCTCAAGGGGACAATACAAAAATTACTTTCAGCCTTATCCTTCAATCTATTGTACACTGGGTAAAACATATAGAGAAGGATGTAAAGGCTACTATTGTAAATAGAGTGGTGCAGGAATAGGACCTTAAACCTGAACATGAGTCAGCATTTTAGCACTTTCAATTACCTTGTCCCCTGTTTTTGCGTAGATGCCTAAAATAAGGTCTAAGGTCTGTGGTTAACAGACAAGTAAAATTGTAATGTTTGGTTCTATAACAAAATAAAGTAAATACTCGTCATGAACGTCTGAAGCTTCTACAGTTTACGAATAAACATCACATTAGCCGCGCTAACTTCGGAGTTGCCCAACAGAAACATGTGATCCCTGCACCACTCTACTGAGGTTATATAAAGGGTTGGGCAAACAGGCATGGTACCGGTTGGCCTACAGAAGAGTGGAGCTTTAAGCAGCAGTGACGGATGGACGGTCTGGTCTGTTCTGTAGTTCTAGTGTGGGCATCTGACACAGTCAATAGTGCTGAGCTCACACATTCTCCCAGGTGAGCCTCATCAGAGTACTGTAATGCAGAACCCCACGTATACACATTCTGTGCACAGCGTAAAGCCAAAACTCACAGACATTTCAACAATTTGTACGGCAAAGTTAGGTTTGGAAACGGTATCATTTCCTTTTTGGAGGGCATGCATAGCACGGCATAACACAGAAGCCTCGCTGCAGGGAAACTTTCGTGCTGTTCCGTGTTTGTTCTAATCTGTCAAAATGACGGACTACTTTCAGATTTTTCCGTCATTGTTAAAAAAAAAAAGTCTGTGATGGACGGAAAATATTCCATTAACGCGACCTCTGCTCTCCAGAATATAATATGTCCTCTTAAAGTCTGCTACTTAATGAATATGTTATTAGATGTAAACACGTTTCTACCCATTATCATGTTAAAAAAAAATAATGAAAATGTTTTTTAAATAAACATATTTAGTGAATTACTGATTTTAGGCACGTTAAAGTTTTAATGAAGTTGACTACGGCAAATTCATGATTGTTAGTGTGTTTAATTCGGCGAACATATGATACATGAAAGGTGACCTATCATGCTATATTTGAACAATATATTGTAGGGCCATACCTATATAAAGTATATCAATTTAGATTTTTTTTTCAAAATACCAAACAGGTCCTGCATTTTAGCCATGCCTCATTTTGCTCCATTTGCTCTTTCCAGCGCTGTTTTTGCAGGGGGCTGATTCTGTGAGCTGCAGCTGACCACTCCCCCCTGCAGGAGAGGGGAGCATGCTTTGAGATCAGCTGCTGGGCTGCAGCGGGGAGAAGAGGGGGACAAAAAGAGATCTCCGTCCTCCGTGTTTTATTCTTATATATGATTATATAGAGTCATTATTCATTTGTTTTAAAGCTCAATAAACAACAAAGAAGACCTTTGACCGGCACTTTTCAAATTTTGTCCGGAAGATTTAAACAACGGACATGTTCACCGGCGAAAACAAATCTAACTGAAACTCTACCGCACGGTCCCCTCGTTCCTTAGAAGAGGCGGAGAGGTACGTGTTTGTCATCTGCTGGTGGACTAACCGGAGAGAATTACAGCGAGGGAGGGATTGCAATGAATTACAGCAGCGGGAGCAAACGCTTGCCTCGGGGAGGGAGAAAAAGAGCCACAGCGGAGAATAAACAGAAGGGCAACCATGGAAACCATGCGCGGGAAATCTTCTTTGCTGCTTTTGTGGCAGACTACAGCGCCACTTACAGGCCTGGCATATGTACTACAGCGTCTCCAGCGCTATCGAGCGGCAATGGCCGGCGGTGGACCAACCTCACATTCCCCTGATAGGTGGAGAGTTGGCCATATGGGCGGAGCACCACTTCTGTGACGTAGAAAATAATTCAAATCTGGATCAGTCTTTATCAGATCCGTTGCAGCCCAGAGATTTGGGTATGGAGGAAAAGAGAGAGGGTTGTGTTTTCTGACACTTGGTGAGTTTCCTGGAACACCGGGGACACATATTCATGTATAAAAGACATACAAAAGTGCATTTTGCATGATAGGTCACCTTTAAATGATCGTGAGGATGAGGATTAAAAATTGTTTGTTTGAGCCGGGCTGGATTTCATGATGAAAAAACAAACCGATGGTTTTGTAGTTGTAGTATGCCAACGTGAATTAAACAACATTACTCATCACTCAAATAGACAGTCTCAATTTGTGGGACGCGGGACAAATAATAAAAATGCTGTGTGTGCAGACCCGCATAAAGCGGGACACCTGGTCACCCTACACACACGCTTCAAATCAAGTTGCATAAATGCTTGAGCTACGTTTTTATTATAATTACTGTGAAATCTGCATATTATGTTTTCGTCATTATTACAACAAATACACACTTGCAACTGATAACACTGGCAATGATTTTATATTTATTAGACTATTAAAAAAAAAAAAAATCATGCTTCAAATAAGTGGGGGTACGGCGTACCCCTACTTGCCAACCCTCCCGATTTTCGCGGGAGACTCACGATTTCATTGCCCTCTCCCGGTTTCCTCCCGGGGTCATATTTATCCCGATTTCTGACAAAATCAGATTTACTCAGGACTGTTTCCACTCTGACTTTAATACAGCTACACCATTGTTTGGTTTCCATGGTAGCGCGTCTCTTTAGTTGCGCGCGCAACTGAAAGTCACATATGCTCCATCAAGACAGTGCACTTACAACTACAATAAGCATGTTAATGTTAATCTAATACACCTCCGGCGATCCACTAGCACCCCCCCCCCCCCGCGGTGGTTTTGAAATGCTCCCGATTTCTGTGGTCTGAGGTCTCAAGGTTGGCAAGTATGGGCGTACCCCCGCGTCCAACGCCCACTACACCACTGGTCACGGATATAATCATATTTAGTTTCTGTTTAACAAAATAAATGTGGTTTATGAGTGCAATGATAAAATTAGACCGTTGTTTTTTTCTGAATGAAACTCTGAAACCCCTTCAGATATGTTAAGTGGCATGTCATTCAACACAATGCTGCTCACCTCCTTCAGTTGGGAGAAAAGCTGGTTCAGGTTCAGCCTTATGGGGGGACAGGGCTGCTGAGCCTGAAGATGGATCTGTTGGTCCTGGCACCAGGGGGAGGGACAACTGATTTAGTATGAATAGCTGCTAAAAATGTACCTGCATTTATTAAATGTCAGCTAAAAGAGGAGTGAAATGAAAAACTTCTGCATTTTCTGTGAAGATATTAACAGTACTTAATGTCAGCAAAACATTACAATTATTATTTACGATGGACTCAGCTTAGCTAACAGACTAATTTCCACCACTCATGGACCACACCCACCTTTTCTTTTGAAAAACTGGGTGACATGTCGCCCTTTAGTCCCTCTCTCTTGTCTTTCTCTCCTTTCTTGAAAGCCTGACTTTGTTATGTGTGTACGATGTCTCAACGACTAAGTACTATCCCTCCTCACATGCTCTCACTCTCTGCTAGAAAGTGCCGGTGCTGTTGGAGGCAGGACCAAACCATTACATGTAAATAGAGGGGGGTGTACAGAGGCTTTGGATAATTAACTTTTGGAAGAAAATAAGTTAAAGGTAAGTTTAGTGAGTACATCATCAATATAACGTTCTATTAATGCTAATTATTGATGAATGATGAAAGGTTACTTAAACGTTTTTTTCTTAATGTTCTAAAATAGTTTGGGCCCCTGTCAGTCACGGGCCCTTAGCATCGTCCTAACTTTTCACCCCCTTACGGCACCCCTGGGTAAATTCAGAGGGTCCCTAGTTAATCTAAAGGCCCGGACACACCAAGCCGATTTTGGCCGTCAGTGGGGGCGTCAGGCCGACGATGAGCATCGACACGCCCTACTCAGATTGGTGTGTCCCGCACCGTTGTGTCTTTTCAGCTGTGCCGACACCTTTTCGGCCGAAAACCCACCGATGTCGAATCGGTGGGCAGTCGGCCAAAGGCTGTCGGCAAAATAAATCACTCTGATTGGCTGTTCAGCTAGCGAATCAGTGTATGAGAAGCGAAACAGAAGTGAGGGACCCAAACAAACTATTAAGAAGGCAAATCTGAGATTTCATTTAACTCCAGCTCTCGACACAGGTTCGGGAAAGCCCCCATGAGCTGAAAATCGAAAGCACACGCTATTTGTTGTTTGTTTATATCACGCAGTCTGTTCTTCTTCACTCGGTTATCACGCAGTCCGTCTTCCGGTTGTTGCCTCTTTCGAATGACGAATACACACTACCGCCGCCTGCTGGTAAGGAGAGTTATTGCCACTCACGCATGCGCAGTTCGTACGTGCTTCTTGGCCGTCGGCTGAAGTCTTTGCGGTGTGTTCCAGTGCGACACATGGCCAAGACGCAGAAACGTGAGGCGACACAACAGTCGGGGGTCCGTCTCTGTCAGTTCTTTGGTGTCAGCTTGGTGTGTCCCGGCCTTAACATGCACTTGTATGGGTTAACAAGAAGGAAAAACATGTGTTCATAAAAAGGGTGAGGTTAGATTTCTGATGGGACGAAAGAGAACATGTCCACATCTGTAGAGGAGCTGGGTAGAACTCAGAAAAAAGGGACGGCAGGACGTTCAGTGCCTTCTCAAGTCATCCCTTTCCAAGTGAACAGGATATAGTTATCAATACATTCAGATCGGTTGCTTAGTCATACTTTGTCTGCAATCCATGTACACCTATGATATTTATATATTATATATTTCAACTGAAGTACAATATATTTTAAGTTAGAAAAAAGTGTTTCATAACTTTAAATGCTTGCTGTTATTGAAAAATAATAATAAAATAAAGATAAAGTCTCACATTCAACCAGATAATTCCTCAAAAATAACTTTGATCAAAATATGCCTTTCAGTAATTGTAGGGAAAAAAATGTTACGCTGGCTACAGTAACAATTTCATTTCAGTTAATCTGCGGCAAAGATGCTAAATGAAATCAATAACCTTCAAACTGTCCGGCAGAGTTTATAACAATACAATCAACTACAACTGGTAAACCAATACCAATACCAATACAGTATATTTATATACGATGCACTTGCTGAATTCATTTCTATCATACAATAGATGTCTTAATTATGTTAATATGTGCAAAAAAGGACCTCAAGTATAAGAACTGAATGAAAAACTAAAACCTCCAGCTGACATCGTCTTACCCTAACATATTTTGTCCGTAAATCCACCGCACACTAGCCCCGTCCACACAGGGCAGCAGTAAAAGCATAAATAAGAAGGGTCCCTCCATGCTGGTACTCTCATGTTTTCATGGTGCAGATTGGAACCACGATGACCAGGATCACGGTGCAGGTAGCTGCTGCGATCAGCGCTCCAATCTTACACACCCGGGTCCTCCGGAAGTCCGCCTCCTTCCTCTTGAGCAGTGAGTCGTAGCCAGGGGTGTACACGTCCTCCATCCAGTATTCCAGGTTGTCGGGGTTCAGGGACTCCTGTGTCTGGGGAAACAAACGGAGGCACACAATTAAAGGATGCAGGTCAGAAAAAAGTTACATATTTTATTAACGTATAGTATGTACTTTCTGAATTATGATTGTGTTCAGGAACTTGAGACCTTGTCAACGGAGGAATAAGGGTCCAAACATAGCCACGGTTCTACTTGTTCCATCTCTACATAGCATCATTCATGTCTGCATTTAAGTATATGAGTTTTGTTGTATTTAGGAACTGAAAAACATTTCAGAATAAGAGCATTTTGTACGGAGCCCCCCTGGTGACATTGGTGAGAAAAATATTAATACATGGCCACGTATTAATAATGCGTGGCCACAAATTAATAATGCGTGGCCACAAATGAGTTATTACGTTCCCACGCATTAGTAATTCGTGGGAACACAAAACTAGGGCCAACAGGGTGGGTGGAGGGGGTCTGGAGGACGGGTTTGGGCTGACAGCCCAGGGGCAAGGCAGAGCTTAAAAAGGGGGTTATGGAGGGGCGAAGGCAGTGGCAGGAAAAGTCAGGGGGTCGGGCCCGAGGGCGAGGACCGCGGCACTCAGGGGGCCGGGCTCGAGGGCGAAGACCGCGGCTCTCAGGGGGCCGGGCAGAACCCGGTGTCGGCCGGACAGGAACCGGCGCTGGTGGGACAGGCCTCGGCAGGATCCCCCAACGGGACAGGACACAGGATTGGCAGGACCCCCGGCAGGAGAGCAGTCTGCGGAACCTCCAACAGGACAGGACACAGGGTTGACAGGACCCCCGGCAGAAGGGCAGTCGGCGGGACCCCCAACGGGACAGTACACAGGGTTGGCAGGACCCCCGGCAGGAGAGAAGTTCGCGGGACCTCCAACAGGACAGGACACAGGGTTGGCAGGACCCCCGGCAGAAGGGCAGTCGGCGGGACAGCATACAGGGCTGGCAGGACCCCCGGCAGGAGAGTAGTTCGCGGGACCTCCAACGGGACTGGACATGGAGCCGGAAGGACCCCTAGCGGAACTTCCATCGGCATAGGACATGGGACTGGCAGGACCCCCGGTAGGAGAGTAGACGGCGGGACCCCCAACGGGACAGGACATGGGATTGGCAGGACCCCCGGCAGGAGAGTAGACGGCGGGACCTCCAACGAGACAGACATGGAGTTGGCAGGACCCCCAGCGGAACCTCCAACGGACCAGGACATTGGGTAGGGACTTGAGACGTGACTCAAGTAGGGACTCGAGAGGAGACTCGAGAGGGGAACCAAGGGGGAACTCGAGAGGGGAACCAAGGGGGAACTCGAGAGGGGACTCGAGAGGAGACTCGAGAGGGGAACTAGAGAGGGGACTCCAGAGGGGACTAGAGGAGGAACTAGAGGAGGAACTAGAGGAGGGAACTCGAGAGGGGACTTGAGAGGGGAACTAGAGAGGGGACTCGAGGAGGGACTAGAGGAGGGACTAAAGGAGGGACTAGAGGAGGGAACTCGAGAGGGGACTGGAGAGGGGACTGTGGCAGATGGGGCCGGGACTGGGGCCGGGACCATGGCTGCTCGGGCCAGAACTGGGGCTGAAACCATGGCTGCTGGGGACTGTACTAGGTCTGGAACCATGGCCGGAAATATGGCTGTATGATCCAGTTCTGAAGCCGGAAACATGGCTGTATGGGCCGGCTCTGGAGCCGGAATTGAAGCCAGAATCATGGCTGTAAGGTCCGGTTCTGGAGCCGGAAACATGGCTGTAAGATCCCGTTCTGGAGCCGGAAACATGGCTGTATGGGCCGGCTCTGGAGCCGGAACCATGGCTGCTAGGACCGGTACCTGAGTACGAGCTGGCTTCCTGACCTTGCGTCTTTTAGAAGTCTTTTGGAGGCTCTGTGGACCTCCAAACGCCAGGCGGGATCCCAAGAAAGGGTCAGAGAATGGAGACTGGCACTCAGGGCTGCGTGAGAAAACTCTGAGAAACTCAGGCAATGAGCCTCTCAACCATGGCATGTTGTCCACCTCCATTTGTGCCTTTTTGAGGACAGCCTCTTTGTCCCTTTTAGCCAAGGTTCTACTCCATACAGCATAATGACACTGAAGAGTGTACTCTAGGGATAACAAGTCCAAATCAAAATTAAAATCCGCTGGGTCCATTGTTGGTCGGTTCGTACTGTTACGGTGTGCAGGAAGCAGGACCCAAATGCAGATTTAAGTGACAAAATAATTCCTTTATTTCAAGGCTACAATATTCAGAGACAGAACAGAACACTCACCGCAGTTTACTCACAACACAAGACGAACCGACACTGAACACAGGAAGAGACAAGACTAAATACAGGAAGGGGTAATCACAAGACGAGACACAGCCGGGCAGGGGAGGAGAAACACAAGGGCCACAGGTGAAAACAATCAGACAACTAGACACACCAGGGAAACTAACGACGGGAGGAAAAACACAGGGAAAAGGACCAGACAATATACAAGGATGAAAATACCCATAACCAGACATACAAAACTACAACACAGACAGATCCTAACAGATATTGGCAGATTCAGATTTCACGGATCAATAACTCATGAACAAAACGTTGTTCAGACACAAATGACGTCTCCTACGTATCGTGGTAAGGTTGACAACGAACTACAATCACATTTTGATCAAAAAAAGCCATTGGTCTCTATCTGCAGCCGGAGAAGAAATGAGTGCTCAGGGACCGTCTGCAAAGTGCAACTCCGAAAAAAGAGAATACAATAATATTCAATCACTTCACTATTATACAGTATATTTCTACCAAACTCACTACACACATCAATAGTCTCCTGTTGGTCAGACTACAGCAGAGAGTTTGGAAGAATGTGCTTTTGAATAATTTTGGTGAATATTTATAGTGTAAAATCTTCAATAAATATGGCATCATCTTCAATAACGTTACTATTATACAGTATAAATATTCACCAACATTATTCCAAACCATATTCTTCCAAACTCTCTGATGTAGTATGAGCAACAGAAGACTATTGATGTGTGTAATGAGTTTGGTAGTAATATACTGTAGAATAGTGAAGTGATTGAATATTATTATATTCTTTTTTCGGAGTTGCACTTTGCAGACGGCCCCTGAGCACTCGTTTCTTCTCCGGCTGCAGATAGAGACCAATGTAATGTGTCCAGCTCGGAGCGAGGACGGCACTGCGGTCAAGCCAGCCTCCACTCGGGAAAACCTAGTCAAGCCAGCCCGCACGTGATATTGCGGTGCGCGAATATCCTATGCATTACGGTAGAGTCCTGGAAACACTGCCTTCAAAATAAAAGCACTTACTCGGTCAATA
Source organism: Gymnodraco acuticeps (assembly GCF_902827175.1). NCBI lineage: Eukaryota > Metazoa > Chordata > Actinopteri > Perciformes > Bathydraconidae > Gymnodraco > Gymnodraco acuticeps. The sequence continues at coordinate 79,920 of NW_022989798.1, forward strand.
ACATATACACCAAAATAACATACCAAACATATTCAATTAAGAAATATGTACTATATAATGTGATCAATAATTATTTAAAACAAACTACGTATAACTACCACATTATAAATGAGTGAATGTAAATCTTAAGGAGTTTCAAAAGAAAAGACCTTTGAAATATCTATTGTATGAACTATCATCCCTGTTTTTAGATGAGAATAAAACAAACTGTCCAGTATCAAAGACTCATCTCACTCCAGGGTGATAGCAGGACACCCCATCTAGTCACTTAGAAAAAATCAGGACATTCTGATGTACAGTTTCAAAATAAAAGACCTTTGAAGTCTCATATATGAGCTATCATCCCTCTGTGTTTAGATGAGAATAAAACAAAAACTGTCCAGTATCAAAGACTCATCTCACTCCAGGGTGATAGCAGGACACCCCATCTAGTCACTCAGAAAAAATCAGGACATTCTGATGTAGAGTTTCAAAATAAAAGACCTTTGAAGTCTCATATATGAGCTATCATCCCTCTGTGTTTAGATGAGAATAAAACAAAAACTGTCCAGTATCAAAGACTCATCTCACTCCAGGGTGATAGCAGGACATCCCATCTAGTCACTCAGAAAAAATCAGGACATTCTGATGTACAGTTTCAAAATAAAAGACCTTTGAAGTCTCATATATGAGCTATCATCCCTCTGTGTTTAGATAAGAATAAAACAAAAACTCTCCAGTATCAAATAATCATTTCACTCCAGGCTGGTAGCAGGACACCCCATGTAGTCACTCAGAAAAAATCAGGACATTCTGATGTAGAGATGCACGATGCACGATGCACGATGTAAGTACAATGTAGCAGACGGATCAAACAAAGTATGGTGCTGGGAGTTATCTGCTCTGCCAGGGATGAAGAGTTGTAGAGGGTTATTGCTTTAGAAATGTTTTTCTTTGTGTAATTTTGTACACATGAAAATAAAGCCTTTGAATTATTGAAAAAAGTGGGTGTGGAGTCCCTCTAGTTCCTAGAATGCACTATCTTCAATGAGCTGAAACTAATATACAATTAATAATAATGGATGCCAAGCATAGACTGTTTTTTCTAAGCCACTCACACGCCTTATGTCCTATACAATTAGATATATTTTTAGGGGCACTGATATTATATGTTCACTTCCTATTCTTAAATAAACTTGCAACAAATATATGTTTCTTTGATACACAACACTTAAGTAAAACTGTCTACATCAAATGAATTGTTAAACCTTCATCATTGCCTATTTTGCCTCAAGGGCCTTGTGCCTTTTAAATAGCTACTTATTTTACTTTTATTATCCTGAAGTTTGAATCTCAATGTCTATTATATGCAAATGTTATGTATATTTGTATGTCTTTTAACCCGTTCATATCATATGTGATATCAATGTTCTTGTTAACTGTATTTTATGTGACATCCATTTTCTTAAACTCAATCTTATGAAACTGTGAAGCACTTTGGACTGTAACTCCTGTATGAAAGGTGCTATACAAATAAAGCTTATTATTATTAATTAATATTATTATTATTATTATTATTATATTCTACATCAGGGGTATTCAACTAAAATTCAACGAGGTCCAGTTAGAGAAAATGTCCCCATGCAAAGGTCCGGAACATCAAAATGTCTAAGTTGCTTTATGAATTAGTGTCAGTGGCGGCCGGCCCATAGGGGCGCTTGGGGCGCCGCCCCACCTCTTCCCACATACAAAACAAATTATTAAAAAAAATAAAAAAAAAATTATTTTTTAATATTTTTATTTTTAATAAACAAGGTACATATCATACAATTGGTATCAGTAAAATGTATAATCTACAATAAAATCTCGTTTAAAATTGTGTTACGATGTCTAAAGTTACTGATAAGTCACATGTTTCCTGCCTGGCCTTGCGCGTGGCATTAGTTTATCATTACCGGGCGCCGTGCAAGGAGCCCCCGAGCCAAACAGCAGCAACCAGCACGTTGCAAAAGTCTCAATAGTAAACTGTGCCGCCGAAACATAATTTCAGCCAATCAGCGCTGTCAAATATTTTGGTCACGAGGGCGCTCACGTTGGCGCCCACGTTGCTTACGTGCGTTGACGTGAGTTGTTTTTTAGACTCGTGAGTGACCAAGGTGGTCAGTAGTTGGATGAGAATGGCTTCGTGTGCAGGTGCGCACCCAATTCCGTGCAAGAGCTACTCTCCAATCCTTTCGAAAGGAGAAGTTTGGGAGATAAATTGATACTTAAAGACCTTGGACCGGACCAAGCCGATTTGTATATATCGCAGCAAGCTCGTGAAAAAGACAAAACGTATCAACGAGGCTTCTCACGTAGCTGATACACCAGAAAGACATGGCTAGCTGGATGCAAACAGGTAAATTATGTCTTTTGTTGCTTGCTCTTCAAACAGCCGGGGACAGATACGATCTGTTCAGAAACTAGACAAAAGTTAAACAAGTACAAACCACAGACTGTCTGTCAGTCGCTGGTTTATTTATGTCTGCATAGGCCGTTGTTGTGAGTGTGGATGGTCGGAGCATATATAACGTTAGCTTAGCCAAGCTCCATTTAGAAAACACGCATTTTAAAAGGGTTTTTCGCCTGCCGTCTGTCTGCAGACTTGTCAAAGCATTAATTCATGGTTGTTTCTAACCGGTATCAGTATGTTGTTAATTCGGCATCATTTTTGAAACGTGTATTACAATTAAATCATGATAAAATATGTTCATCTTGTTGTAGTTGTAGTCCCCTTGCCAGCGATTCTCTCTCTAGTTTAGCATGCTAAGCCCGACTCAGCCTGGTTGTTCCTGGCCCTAGAACCACGATTTTATGGGGCCAGAAAAACTGTGAATTAGGACCCGCTAGCCGGTACTAGGCCAAGTAGAAACGCAACCAAAAACGGGCCCCGCACGGCTCGGCACTATCTGTGTCATGGCGAATACAGTCGCTGGTTTATTTATGTCTGTAGGCCGTTGTTATGAGTGTGGAGTGAGCATATACAATGTTAGCTTAGCCTGGTCGACCCAATCTCCATTCAGAAAACAAGCATTCTAAAAGGTTTTTCGCCTGCCGTCTGTCTGCAGACTTGTCAAAGCATTAATTAATGGTTTTTACTAACCGGTATCAGTATGTTGTTACGTCGGCATCATTTAGAAACGTGTATTACAATTTAATCACGGTAAAATATGTTCATTTTGTTGTAGTTGTAGCTCCCGAGCCAGCGCGTCTTGTTTGAATGATGCGAGTAAACACAGCTGGCAGCCGCGGTGAAACTCGAGCGACTAGAGCGATGCGATAGGAGCGTTTAGAGCGAAGCGAATATTCGCATCGCGTCCGGTCTGAACGCAGCATTAAAGCGAGCTCCGCGCTGCACTGGAAACGCGCCATTACATCACCAGAAGTCCTAATTTAAGGGGTCATTTCTCAGAAAAAAATATGTTTTACTCACTATATCAACAGCCCCACCAAAGATATTTTCCACCAGCCGCCACTGATTAGTGTGATATATATTGAAGTAGCCTGTAGCTTTATCAACGTCTGCATGTAATCAACAACTGACTGCCAATCAAATAAAGAAAGTACAATTCAAAAACAACAATATTTATTGTCTATTAACATTGAACTATACAGATATACAGTAAATACTGTGGATATGTGTAATGTTCCTCTCGGGCTGCATTTAAAAATAAAATAGAGAAAATAAATTAAATAGCTTTTGAAAATATGTGCATCTTAAAAGTGCTTCATTTTAGATAAATAAAATAAAGTGTAGCAGCAGCTTGAGTTTCTCTTTTTCTTTGTTAACCGTTTCACATCATGACTTAACAGTTTCAGACGATTATAGAACAATATCAGTCTTTACACATCATAACAATTGAACAGTTTAAAGTTTCTCTTTCTTTCCCTCTTATATTGCAGTCCCTCTCTCACTTTGTTCTGTTCAGTGCGAGAATTGAGCTTGTCCTTCCAGGAGTTTAAATCTGGGCTGAAATGGTGTCAGGGCCTTTCTCATACACACATGCAGGTGCTCATTGGTTACAGTGATGCAAACACAGGTATGGTGAAAAAAGAGAGAACTATTCCAAGCAGAATTAAAACAGCGTAATATATCATCTGCTAATAATAATAATAATAATAATAATAATGCTTCAATTAACTGGCTATTCTTTATAATATACTCAGATCAATAGGAGACAGAGATATTAAGTTATAAATCAAGGGTTTTTATTATTATTTACAGCAGGGGTGGGGACCTTTTTCCTTTCAATTTTTACAACATCCTCCGAGGGCTGTACAAATGATTCAACTCAACCTCTGCTTAAAAAAAAACTAAAATCACAGCCCATTCATTTGGCCTTTCTTTCATGCTGTGCAAAGAAAAAGCAACCTCTTAATCCAGATATCTCACCATGACTCACGCATGCATGCATGTGCACGGTTGTGGCATGACCACCAACACAGAAAGATATGGACACAAGATGTGTGCAAATGTATTTAGTTTCCTATCCATGTGAACATGATTTAAGTGGGGGGGGGACCTAACCTCCTCTAGGGGGAGATTTTTTTTTTAAATGTTGAAGTTAAAGCATCAATCTGGTGCACTTAGAGAGCAACATTAAGAGATCTATGGATACATCTTTCAACACCCATATGAAACAGAACTGTTTCATATGGATATTTTACAAATCACTCCCCTTTTAAACTATATTCTTGTTATTTTTAACAACTTTTTTGTTACTGTCATATTGTATTTTATACCTGTTTTTAATTTAGTCTCATTAATAACTATAATGATCATATCAAGGTGTGCCTTAACCTCACTGAGCTGAGGTTATTTGAGCCTCTCAAGAGAGAGCTCTCTTCCACCTGGTTGTAGAAAAGCTCTTTAAATTCGTTAGCATAGCTAGCTAACCAGATGCTAATAACAACAGATCGCCACTGTGCATACAACTAAAGACACTGCGGCATGTGTACGGCTCCTTATGGGTACTGCAATATTTGAAGGGCTGGAGCGGCGTTCTGGTGCTCTCTGTCAGCACTCCTTTCAGACGAGACTATAGATACCACGTGAAGACACGTTACGCTCGTGTTGTGTTCAAGGAACCTGTCCTTGGCCAGGAAAAACAGGTACTCGCTTGTTTAATTATTTTTGCGGTCTAGATTTCTTCTTCTTTTTTGAAGTGAGAAGTTGTCCGTCAGTCGGACTGACGGACGGACTCCCCCCCCCCACCCACCCCCAAAACGAAAACTCTTCGGTTCTCCACGAAATACACAAGTCACCCAAATCAGCGTTAAAAAAGCGGGAGGCGCCGAAAAATCCCCTATTAATGTATTGATTATAGCTCCGGGTCCGTATAGGTCGGAGTCTGGGTCCGGATCCGGACCGCGGTCCGCCTGTTGCCGACCACTGCTCTACATCAACAAAAACATGTTCTGTTTTTTACTGATCGCATTGGGTGTCAGCGTAATCGTGTTGTATTTCATTTTTTAAAATGTGTGTGTTTTTGTATTTTTCCTGCCTTATTCATAACGTACGCATTATAATTAAAAGTCCACCTTTGAATGCTTTGCAGGTATTTCTGCAGAGTGTCAGATAACATCAAGATACACTAATATTATAAGTATTATAGTATTTGCATAATTCAATTCCAGTGGGGATTAAGAAATACATTTTCAAACTCATGTAGTCCAAACGTTTCCAATAATTCCCAAATTCAACACGTTGTTATGGGTTATTACCATGGTTATTACACAGCTTAGTTAAATACTCAATTCTGATTGGTCAATTTGGTCAGTTTATTAAGACCGATTTTGAAATAATTGGTCATTTTCAATTTCATTCTTTCACTTATTTATAAGATAAGAATTACTTTATGAATCCCAAACTCTTTTTGGTAAAAATGCTATTTGAACATGACCCCTGTCCTGCAGTACACTTTCTACACCTCTGGGGACACTGGTTGGCCCGCATGGTCAGCATACAAAAACATTTCCGTGGCGCTGGGCAATATTGTGTATTTGAAAGTGGATATATTCCCGCCATTGTGCCGAAAACTTTTCATTCTCTGGGCAATATCCGCATATAAAATACAACACAAGGCATACTAACGAATACATGTACAATGTAAAGAGGTGAATTGTTGTACAGTTATTATTTAACTTGATCTTAAAAACCCCGGATGACTTCAACAATCAAATGAACGAGACAACGTGAAGGTGTCATTTTCTGCTCGGAATACATTGATGGCCCCTGCCTAAAACATGGACTTCAGGCGATCTGGAAGAAGCATTTGATAAGATGTCGAGGAAAGGGTGAGCACAGTGTTTTGAGTGTTTACAAATCCTTATAAACCCACTATTGATGCTATTGCACATGCATGAAGTTATATATTTATGTCTGACACAGAGATGGAGTACTCGAGTCCTGGACTCGGACTCGAGTCTGACTCGAGTGCCGATTTTCGGGACTCGTGACTCACTCGGACTCGCGCATTGATTGACGCGACTCTGACTTGTGAATTCTCGTGCACGATGACTTGGACTCGGACTCGGACTTGAGCAAGTTTTCTCTGGAATCTGATGTCCTCTATCGCTGCGTGTGCACCTGCGAGACAAGTTCACCTACTGGGCCCCGCTATTCCAGTCTAAAGATGTCTCGAGACACACCCCGCATCTTGATATGCTTTCACACATTCTGCTTCCACATTGGAAAATATTAGCGCAAGCAGAATGACGTCATTGTGCATGCTAAGTAGCCATGTGCTTTCTGGGGATCAATCTTTATCGGTAAACCATTCAACCGGTAAAAGTTCCTTCAAAATAAGAGTCCCGATCTTATTACTATCAAAATAAAAGTGCAAAACGAAAACTTTACCATAGAAAAATATTGGCATACAAATATAATCACTTCTCTAAAAGATAACTCATTTTAAATATAGTTAGACATATTATAGGTAATTTACAATAATAATAATAATAATAATATTAATAATAAGCTTTATATTTGTATAGCACCTATTACAAAAATTGTAGCCAAACTCGCTTCACAGCAGTTCAATAGACAGATTAGTATAACATGACAGGATCAAAGCAATGTAGAGGAGCAGCTATTTCAACACATATATCCACGAAGATCAATACATGAAGACTTGTGACTCGGACTTGACTTGGACTCTTCTTAGGTGACTCGGACTTGGACTCGGACTCGAACACAGGTAATGATGACTCGGACTCGACTCGGACACTCCTTGGGTGACTCGGACTTGGACTCTATTAGTAATGTTATTAGTAATGTTAAGTTATTGTTTTTGTATTTAAAATGTATATAAAACATATATATTTTAAAACAGTTTCCTGATGTCTGTTTTTACATCCTGTTTTTGTGTTTCCTTCAAGTAAATTACCTGATTCTGTTTACCTGGTGCCCATGTGTGTTTCTTACCCTCCCAGCTGATTCTTGTCCTTGTGATGAATTTCGTCTGTATAAGAGCCTGTCTGCCCCAGCGTTTCTCAGTTCGTCGTCGTTCCAGCCTATGTCTTGCCCTGCGTATTCCCTCGTGTTGTTATTGTGGATTCCTGTTTCTCGTGCCTTCCTGGTTTGTTCCTTTATTTTATTTGTGTTATATTCTAGACATAATATTTAACATAAATTGTACACATTGAAAACCTTTTTATCCATTACAAAATAATAATATTAAAAACTAATACATCAGAATATAGACTTTAGCAACTACCGTAAGTAAACTATAAGAAATATAATAGCGCATTTTTTTGTCCTCAATATCTGCCTCCCTTGTTTTAATACTGTGTTTGGGTCCTATCTTACAAATGCCCAATCGTGATACATACCATTTTATTTTCAAAATAAATCAGAATGTCCTGATTTTTTCTGAGTGACTACATGGGGTGTCCTGCTACCAGCCTGGGGTGAAATGAGTCTTTGATACTGGAGATATTTTGTTTTATTCTTATCTAAAAACAGAGGGATTATAGCCAATATCTGAGACTTCAAAAGTCTTTTATTTTGAAACTACATCAGAATATTCTTATTTCTTCTGAGTGACTAGATGGGATGTCCTGCTATCACCCTGAAGGGAAATGAGTATTTGATACTGGACAGTTTTTGTTTTATTCTCATCTAAACACAGAGGGATGATAGCTCATATATGAGACTTCAAAGGTCTTTTATTGTAATACTCTACATCAGAATGTCCTGATTTTTTCTGAGTGACTATATGGGGTGTCCTGATACAGTATCACCCTGGAGTGAGATGAGTTTTTGACACTGGACAGTTTTTGTTTTATTCTCATCTAAACACAGAGGGATGATAGCTCATATATGAGACTTCAAAGGTATTTTATTTTGAAACTCTACATCAGAATATCCTGATTTTTTCTAGTGACTAGGTGGGGTGTCCTGCTATCACCCTGGAGTGAGATGAGTCTTTGATACTCGACAGTCTTTGTTTTATTCTCATCTAAAAACAGGGATGATAGTTCATAAAATAGAGATTTCAAAGGTCTTTTATTTTGAAACTGTACATCAGAATGTCCTGATTTTTTCTGAGTGACTAGATGGGGTGTCCTGCTATCACCCTGGAGTGAGATGAGTCTTTGATACTGGACAGTTTTTGTTTTATTCTCATCTAAAAACAGAGGGATGATAGCTCATCCAATAGATATTTCAAAGGTCTTTTATTTTGAAACTCCTTAAGTTTTACATTCACTCATTTATAATGTGGTAGTTATACGGAGTTTGTTTTAAATAATTATTGATCACATTATATAGTACATATTTCTTAATTTAATATGTTTGGTATGTTATTTTGGTGTATATGTTATTGACTGAGTAAGTGCTTTTATTTTGAAGGCAGTGTTTCCAGGACTCTACCGTAATGCATAGGATATTCGCGCACCGCAATATCACGTGCGGGCTGGCTTGACTAGGTTTTCCCGAGTGGAGGCTGGCTTGACCGCAGTAGGACGGCGCATATTGGCTTTTTTTTATCAACATGTGATTGTAGTTCGTTGTCAACCTTACCACGGTACTTAGGAGACGTCATTTGTGTCTGAATAACGTTTTGTTCATGAGTTATTGATCCGTGAAATCCGAATCTGCCAATATTACATTACATTACATTACATTGCATTTAGCTGACGCTTTTATCCAAAGCGACTTACAATAAGTGCGTTCGTCCAACAAAATACAACTTGAAGAAAACATAATCATAAAAGTACATCAGGTTTCATAGAGCAAAAACATTTCAAGTGCTACTCAACTGGCTTTAGATAAGCCAGTCCTTTATTAGTATAAAAGTGCTTCGTTAATAGTTCTATCGCTCGAAGTGGAGTCGAAAGAGATGAGTTTTCAGTTTGCGCCGGAAGATGTGCAAGCTATCTGCCGTCCTGATGTCAATGGGGAGCTCATTCCACCATCCTGGAGCCAGGACAGCAAACCCACGTGTTTTTGCTGTTGGGAACTTGGGTCCCCCTTGCAGCAATATCGTTCTAACTTTACTCAACTACCTTTCAAACCGTTCATTTTCAGCAGCCGAATCAAGTGCCTTTTGCTAAGGATGACACTGTGCTTAACTGCAAGGGATTGCAGAATATCATTATAATTCATACCCAAATGAAAATAAAATAAAATCAAATCAAAATGATCCATGCTTCGCGGTAATAGCCATAGCCTACGGTACAGAGTTTAGCTAGTGTTGTCTATGGTTGTCACTCAGTCATCAGTTTCTATAGACTATCTGGATTTAGTTATTGCATAATAATTATTGTGTTCCCACGAATTACTAATGCGTGGGAACACAATAACTAATTCGTGGCCACGCATTATTAATACGTGGCCACGCATTATTAATACGTGGCCACGTATTCATATTTTTCTCACCAATGTCACCAGGGGGGCTCTGTCATTTTGTGGAAAATACCAATAATTCCGAAGATATGTACTTAACTTTATGTGATTTCCAAAGCTAATGTTGCATGGAAAGCAATTGAGAGGTTCACAGCACGCTTGTGAATATTATTACCACTGCCAATTACCATTTATTCTACAGAGGTTGAATATTAATAAACAAACACATGAAGTGGCTGCTCTGAACTGAAACAACAACAATTGACAGATGCTTTAAAGAAAAGTAACAGATTTTTCAAACACCAAAATAACCCTCTCTTCTTATTCCCCGCGCATTCTTCACCACCAACCCTGCTCTGTGCACTCCACATGGCACTCTCCACTGACTAAACACTAGTGAGTGTACACACTGCCACCAGGGAGCTCTTCTCTGCAAACATGGATTCAGGATCATTTCAGAGCTATACAATGATTTGTGGTGTTCCCCAAGGCTCAATCTTCTGTACACTTTTTAATTGATATATGCTTCCACTTCATCAGGAGACCTTACCATACCTTTCCATAGTTATGCTGATGACACACAGCTCTACATTGCAGACCAGCTGATGCCCATTTAAACTGTATTTCAGGTATCAAGCTACGTAAGGATGTTTTTTTCAGCTCAATCGGGACAAAACTGAACCCTTGGTTATTGGTTCTAGAGCTCAGGGAGAGAAACAGGGTTAAAAACGTAAAACTGAATTAAAACCATCAACAAGTTTATAGTTTATTATATTTGATCCAGAGCTAGGCTTTGAGCGACATATTAGTAATAAACAAAAAAGGACATTATTTCATGAGTATGGCTATTTCTTCCTCAAGCCCAGAGACATTAATGATCTTATTACATGTAGAATTGTTTACTGTCATAAGATAAGACAGTACTTTATTGATCCCAATTTGGGAAATGTTTGTATTGCAGCAGCATGCTTGCTTTACTTTCTGGTCTCCTAATAAAGAACATTGCTCAGAAGCAAAGTATTAACAAGGGATGTTAAGTCCAGAAAGAGAACACATATCAGCCCTGATAGTAGGGGTCTAACGGTTCACGAACATTTCGGTTCGGTACGTACCTCGGTTTTTAGGTCACGGTTCGGTGCGTTTTCGGTACAGCAGAAAAAATGATCACAAAACATAAAATATTTGTTGGGGGTTTTTAATTATTATTAAACTGTGAATAATGTATTCACTCAAATAAATACAAAATATAATGAAATAAACATTAAGGTGCAGCATTTCGATGAACTGAAATAATCTGTACTAATAATAATAATAATAATCTAGTACTCACCTAAGCAGCCAGCTTGACATTAGGACTTGCTTGCCATTGTATTTTCATGTTTTTTTAAAGAAAAATTAACTTGTCCACATTGCTTGCCGAAAGGGCAGATCTGCTGGCCACCTGCTGTCCACCTGTCTATGTCCGTCATCCTTGTACGTAACTGCGAAACCAAAATCTTCCCAAACCGGAGACTTCAATGATGCTGGAGGATCTTCGAGCTCAACTTTATCTGCATTTGACAGTTCCTCAAACTAAATTTGAACGCATCCCTGTGACCTGCTCTCATAGTATGCCTCTCGTCCAATTAAATTACTTGGTCGCTCTATGACGCGTTGAACCCAATGTGAGAAAATTACACCGGAGATTACTTCCAAAAAGTTGTTCACGTTCTCAATTTTTTATGTTTAACGTTGTATTTGTTTGGTACACTTCGGTACACACGTGTACCGAACCGAAGGGCCCGTACCGAATATGTTCGGTACGAATACGTATACCGTTACACCCCTACTTGATAGAGAATTATTTAACTAGTCTCCTTCTATTAATTCTCCAATTCTGTCTTCTGCTCAGTTCATGTTTCTGTCTCTGCAGACAGCAGGCATTGGCTTTGGAGCTTGGGCAGCATAGAGAGAAAGGATTAGCTGGTGACTGTTTTCTCAGGCTCTCTTCATCAGCTGTGTCAAGAGATTACCTCCTTCTAAATTCTGAATATGCATGAAGCAAGATTGTAAAAATGTTCAACTAAACAGGTGAGTCAGAGAGCAAAAGCTAATCCTTTTATTTCTCCACAATTTGTTTATTGAACTTCTTTTTTATAAACAAACAAACAGACAGCACAACAACAGTCGGCAAACAAGTGGAATGACAACAGTGCATTCGAGTCAAACAGAAAAAGAAAAAAAAAGGGACAGGACTGAGACAGGACAAATACAGAAAAGACAAAATCAAAAACTAAAGGCTCTGAATCTAAATCCATTATCAATAACGAAATGAAAAAGTAAAAGTCAAACAATGTGTATAATGGGAACAAAACACAAACACATCAAATAAAACATAGCAATTGTTGTCAGTCAGCCGCCCAATAATCACAATCCAACACCGCAGGTCCACCACAGTACAGAGACATCCGGCATGTCCAGCTCCCGTATATACCTGTAGAAGGGGTCCCACATCTTGTGGAATCTCCCCAGGGAGCCCCTCACTATGCACCTTATTTTCTCAAGTGGCTGAATTTAGGATTTCTTTTAACCACAAGGTATGTGAAGGGGATATTAGAGACTTCCACATGAGCAATATCAAGCGTCTGGCTAGTAAAGTAATGAAGGCTATATAGGCTGTCTCCAGAGAAGAGAGTCGCAATGTGGGTGGGGTTACACCAAACAGTGCGGTCATGGCATTAGGAGCAATCGATTTTCCAGTGATGTCTGACAGTGATCTAAAGATGTCAGTCCAATAAGAGTGTAAGACCGGACAAGACCAGAACATGTGTGCATGACTCGCCGGTGCTTGGCGACACCTGTCACAAGTTGTGTCCACCTCCTTATATGTTTTAGAGAGTCTGACCTTAGTGAAGTGTGTACGATGCACTACTTTGCACTGAATCAGTCCATGTCTAGCACAAAAAGACGATTTATGTGCGCAAGGGCTTCTTTCCAGAGTTCCTCAGAAATGTCCTCCCCAAGATCTATTTCCCAAAGAGATTTAATGGAGTTCAGGGTAAGCAGACGAAGAGAATAAATCTGAGCATAAATACACGTCATCATTCCCTTCAGAGTAGGTAACGGCCTAAGGAGTGTGTCTAACAGCGAATCAGTTGGGTGATTAGGAAACTGAGGAAATCTATTGCTAACAAAACTGCGAATCTGTAGATACCTGAATAAATATTGCCTAGGTAGTGCAAATGTATCAGATAGCTGTTGGAAAGACGCAAATGTGTTGTCAATATAAAGGTCTTTGAATGATTTAATGCCTTGGTTAGACCAAATAGTAAAGGCGCCATCTACTAAAGATGGAGGAAAAATATAATTGCAGTTATAGGGGCTAATGTAGAGTATGTTTGGAGACCAAATAAATGTTTGAACTGGACTGTTTCTACATGGACCACTATTGCGGTAAGCATGTTGTAACTTCCGGTTGTTGTCATCTCCGGGTATCCCGTGTGCCCGTTCTGTTGCTGATAGCTTATTATCTTAACTTAATCGATCGTTTTAAAACTCTTGATCACGGCAACTGCCTGACGTTGTAATCACACGTTACTATAACTTAAGCTCTCACAACTCTCCTTCTCTTAGCGACTGTAACTCCACAGTTGCCTACACTCTTTTCGGGTTTGCTAACGGTAGCTACTTTAGCTTGATAGGTAGCCATGGCTCTTTCCCCACCCTCGGGTGCTATTTCCTGCTCTAACTGTCTCATGTTTGGTTACTTCCCTACCTCCTTTACTGGTACCGGTACATGTGTTAAATGTAGTATAGTTGTTAGGTTGGAGGCGGGAATCATAGCCATAGAAGCCCGGCTCCGCATCTTAGAAAGAAACTCAGCTACAGTAAAGCCCATGTTAGCCGGTGCGGACCGGCAAAAGGTAGCTCCTATTAGCCGTCCCCCGGCAACTCCCGAGCAGCAGGGAGACTGGGTGACTGTTCAGAAGGGGCATAACGCGAAACCCGCAGGTCCCCACCAACCCGTTCACGTATCTAACAGATATTCCCCACTCAGCGAGACACCCGCTGAGAAGCCAACTCTGGTTATTGGTAGCTCTATTATGAGACACGTGAAATTAGAGACCGAAGCCTCCACAGTCACATGCATTCCGGGGGCCAGAGCGGGCGACGTTGAGGCGCATCTTAAACTGCTGGCTAAAAATAAACGTAAATACAGTAGGATTGTTATTCACGTCGGTGGTAATGATGTTCGTATACGCCGATCAGAATGCACCAAACTTAATGTGGAGTCGGTGTGTAGTTATGCTAAAACAATGTCGGACACCGTAATCTTCTCTGGTCCCCTCCCCAATCTGATCAATGATGACATGTATAGCTGCATGTCATCATTTCAGCGCTGGTTGTCTTGGTGGTGCCCAGCAAACAATGTGGGCTTCGTAAATAATTGGACAGCCTTCTGGGGAAAACCTGGTCTGATTAAGAGAGACGGCATTCATCCTACTTTGGAAGGTGCAGATCTCATTTCGGCAAACATTTCAGGGCTTTGTGGACTTAATCCATGACAAACTGGAGTTGAGACCAGGAGGCGGAGTCGCAGTCTTACACGCTTCTCTGCGCTCTCTCCTAGGCAGTCATCCATAGGAATCCCGAACCCAATAAAATACCCAATATTAGCGGTGTGTGTGTCTGCCCAAGGACAAGTTAAGGTAAAACCTAATAGAGGTGTCATACATAATAACCTAATAAAAGTAAATGTAACAACTACTACAGTGCAACAAAACAGGAATATTAAATGTGGTCTCTTAAACATAAGTTCTCTAGCATCTAAAGCAATATTGGTAAATGATTTAATATCAAATTATAATATTGATATATGCTGTCTCACTGAAACTTGGTTGAGACATGAAGAATATGTCAGCATAAATGAGGCCACTCCACCCAGCCATATCAATACTCATATTGCCCGAGGCACGGGCCGAGGAGGTGGAGTTGCAGCAATCTTTGACTCAAGTTTACTTATCAATACTAAACCAAAATTAAATTATACCTCCTTTGAAAGTCTCGTTTTTAGTCTTACGCATCCGACCTGGAAAACTTTGCAGCCAATCTTATTTGTTACAGTGTACCGTGCACCAGGTCCTTATTCAGAATTCTTATCTGAATTCTCTGAGTTTTTATCAACTTTGGTTCTTAAAACAGATAAAGTAATTATCGTAGGTGACTTTAATATTCATGTTGACGATGATAAAAATAGCCTTACTGTTGCATTTAACTCTATATTAGATTCTGTTGGTTTTTGTCAGAGTGTAAATAAACCAACCCACTGCTATAATCACACTCTCGACCTTGTTCTGACTTATGGTATTGAAATTGAGCAACTATTAGTCGAACCGCATAATCCTGCTTTATCCGACCATTTCTTAGTAACTTTTGAAGTACTGTTACGAGACTACAAAGCATTAGTCAAAAGCTGTTAGTGCTATAGCCAAATTTAAGGAAGAGATTCCACCAATACTTAACTCGATAGCATGTCTGCATGTAAGGGAGGAAACTTATACAAAATGTACACCACCCCAAATTGATCATGTTGTTGATAGTGCTACAGATGCGCTGCGAATAAAATTAGACTCTGTTGCTCCTTTGAAAAAGAAGAAAATAAAACAACATAGACTAGCTCCATGGCATAATGCCGAAACCCGCAAAATAAAGCAAAAGTCGAGACAACTTGAAAGGATATGGCGTTCTACTAAACTTGAAGAATCTCGTTTAATTTGGCATATTACTCTCAATGAATATAAGAAAGCACTGCGTAAAGCGAGAGCAGCCTACTACTCTTCATTAATAGATGAGAATAAGAATAATGCAGGATTTCTTTTCAGCACTGTAGCCAGGCTGACAGAGAGCCACAGCTCGATTGAGCCTTCTATTCCCATAGCACTCAGTAGTAATGATTTTATGTGCTTTTTTAACGATAAAATTGTTACTCTTAGAAACAAAATTAATGACCTCTTGCCTTTGACCAGTATAGTGTTATCAACAGCTCCCGGAAACGTAAGTTCTAATATTACACTAGATAGTAAACTAGAATGCTTTTCAGCCATAAACCTTGAACAATTAAATTCAATGATTCTCTCTTCTAAACCATCAACGTGCATGTTAGACCCAATTCCAACTAAGCTGTTGAAGGAAGTTTTTCCATTAATTAGCACTTATTTATTAAATATTATGAATATGTCTTTATTATCAGGCTATGTTCCACAATCATTCAAAGTAGCAGTGATAAAACCGCTTCTTAAAAAGCACAACCTCGATCCAGAGGTTTTAGCCAACTATAGACCTATTTCTAATCTTCCGTTCCTCTCAAAAATTCTTGAGAAAGCGGTCGCAAAACAGTTGTGTGATTACTTAAAAAACAATGATTTATTTGAAGCTTTTCAGTCTGGCTTTAGAACACATCATAGCACAGAGACAGCTCTGGTTAAAGTCACAAATGACATTCTAATAGCCTCTGACAAGGGACGTGTCTCTATTCTTGTTTTGCTCGATCTCAGTGCTGCATTTGATACTATCGACCATGATATCTTATTGCAAAGACTAGAGCACTTAGTTGGCATACAGGGAACTGCTTTAGACTGGTTTAGGTCCTATCTATCTGAACGCTCTCAGTTTGTACGTGTCAATGATGAATCTTCCACGCAAACCAAAGTTAGCCATGGAGTGCCACAGGGCTCAGTGCTCGGACCTATTTTGTTCACATTATATATGCTTCCGTTAGGCAATATTATAAGGAATCATTCTGTAAACTTTCATTGTTATGCGGATGATACTCAACTATATTTATCAATCAAGCCTGATGAAATTAATCATCTAAATAAAATTCAAGACTGCCTTAAGGACTTAAAAACGTGGATGACCTTAAACTTTTTGATGTTAAACACGACCAAAACTGAAGTTATTGTACTTGGCCCGAAGAATCTACGAAACAAATTATCTAAGGATATACTAACTATGGATGGCATTAATTTGGCCTCCAGTGAGACTGTAAGGAATCTTGGTGTTATATTTGATCAGGATTTATCCTTTAACGCCCACATAAAATCAATTTCAAGGACCCGCCTACATCCATCTACGTAACATTGCAAAAATCAGGCATATCTTGCCTCAAAACGATGCAGAGAAACTAGTCCATGCATTTGTTACTTCAAGGCTGGATTATTGTAACTCTTTATTATCAGGGTGTACCAAGAAGTCAGTCAAGTCGCTTCAGCTGATTCAAAATGCTGCGGCTCGTGTACTAACCAGAGTTAGGAAAAGGGACCACATTACTCCTGTTCTGGCTGCCTTACACTGGCTCCCTATAGAACACAGGATAGAATTTAAAATTCTTCTTCTCGCCTACAAAGCCCTTAATGGGCAGGTGCCATCTTACCTTAAAGAACTCATTATACCCTACTGTCCTACTAGGGTATTGCGTTCCAAGAATGCAGGGTTGTTGGTTGTTCCTAGAGTCTCTAAAAGTACAATGGGAGCCAGAGCCTTTTCTTATCAAGCTCCACATTTGTGGAATCAGCTTCCAGTTTGTGTTCGGGCGGCAGACACCCTATCCGTTTTTAAGAGTGCGCTTAAGACCTTCCTTTTTGATAAAGCTTATAGTTAGGGCTGATTAGATCCAGCCCCTAGTTTTGCTGATATAGGCTTAGTTTGTCGGGGGACATCTTACTTCTTCCTTCTCTCTGTCTATACCTGTGTACTCATGTTCCGATTAACCCAGCTTCCCCAAATGTCTTTCTTTTTGGTGTCTATATACGCCGGGATCCGGAGTCATGGATGATCCTGCGCTCCTCTGTCCTGGATCGCGAGCCCTGGATCTTGAGTCGTGGCTGTGGTCCTGGATCATAGGTCCTGGATGGATATCCTCGTGGATTCATCTTCCTATTATACACACATGCATTTCCAAACATTTGGACTACCTATGTTGCAAATGTATTATCTTTTCAATTTACACACGGCATCTATTGCACGTCTGTCCGTCCTGGGAGAGGGATCCCTCCTCTGTTGCTCTCCCTGAGGTTTCTCCCATTTTTCCCTTTAAACTGTGGGTTTTCTCCGGAAGTTTTTCCTTGTACGATGTGAGGGTCTAAGGACAGAGGGTGTCGTATTGTCATACTGATATTTTGTACAAACTGTAAAGTCCACTGAGACAAATGTAACATTTGTGATATTGGGCTATATAAATAAACATTGATTGATTGATTGATTGAACTGATTCCAAATTTTCAAGGATGTTTTGACAATTACATTTTTAGTATAAGCAGAGGAGGGGCTCTTAATGGGAAAGTGAGCCAATGCTGAGAGAGATACTGGACTACAGGAAGCAGCCTCCATTTCAAGCCAAACAGGCGGAGAGTGCTGTGAGTCAGACTGCAGCCAGGACTGTATTATTCTCAGATTAGCAGCCCAATAATAGAACCTCAAATTCGGCAGAGCAAGTCCACCCCGCGCCTTTGGTCTCTGTACAAATTGCTCGCGTATCCTTGGGGTTTTCTTGTTCCAAATAAAGTTCGAAATAATAGTGTCAGTTTTACGAAATAATGTTTGAGGGAGGAAAATGGGCACACATTGAAATAAATATAGAAATGTGGGGAGTGTATTCATCTTGATGGAATTAATTCGGGCAACCAGAGACAGATTTAACACTGACCAGCGAAGTCTTCCTGTACGCGGGACAGAAGGGGGGCAAAATTAGCTTTATAAAGATCTTTAAATGTATCAGTCACCTGGATCCCGAGGTAAGTGAAGCTGTGTAGTGCAGTTTTAAATGGTAGACTATGTAGAGCAGAGGTGGCAAACTCATTTCAGTTAAGGGGCCACATACTGCCCACTTTGATCTAAAGTGGGCCGGACCAGTAAAATCATAGCATAATAACCCACAGGCCCTACATAACGACAATATTTCTGTTGAAGTGCAAATAAGTAGGCTACAAGTACATTCAGAAAATGTCCACATGTAATGAGACGCAAAACGTTATGAACAAACTGACATTTATTAAGACAAACAAGTGCAATTTCAAGTGCTACACACATGTTCTTTACAACAGATTACAGTTTCCACCTGAACTGACTCACCACAAAATACAAATAAAAACATGGGAGCTATTAAGTGAGGAGTTTGAGTTACCTCCCTTGCCTTGGAAATATAGAATTTCTATATTGAAAAAAAATTGGAGCAGTGCAGCCACAGTGTCACATCAAATCAAACTATGTTTTGCCTAATGAAGCTGCTGATTGACATTATAATACACAATGTTCAGTGACATAATAATATAAAATGTTCAAATATTTCAGTAGGTTCTTATTTTCACAGAACTGAGGTCACAGAACAGTAGGTTAACTCACTGATTAATTTGCTCCTGAAACTTGACATCTTGTATCCCTCACAAGGGCATCAATATCAGGCTTAAAATCCTGACTAGCAGCCAATTTAATTATTTCTTTCAGGCACTTGTGTGTGAGTCTTGAGCGCAGCTTTGTTTTAGTAGTGTTCATTACAGAGAAAACCTGTTCACAAAGGTAGGTGGTCCCAAACATGCTCAAAACTTTTGCTGCCAGGGCTGTCAATTTGGGGTATCCTGGCAAAAGATACCGATAAAATGTGCCCAAGTCCGACGAGGCCAATTTGACCTTTAAATCCTGATCACATTGTAAGTCGATCATCTCAAGTTGTATGTTGATGGGCAGATCCGCAGCCTTAACTGCAAATGGCGAGCGAAAAACTGCAAACTCTGTCTCAAGCTCACCAAAGACCTGAAACCGCCGCTCAAACTCCCGCAGCAATTCCGTAATTTTGTCTTTGTACCGACTCATGTCAGCAGTAACTCCGGTCATATGGAAATGAGCAGGGTCACCACTTGACAGCTGTGTCTCCCACAAAGCCAGCTTCAACTTAAATGCGCGAATGCTGTCATAATATTCTGTGACAGCTTTTTTGCGACCTTGCATCGTTTTGTTCAGATTATTCAAGTGCTCTGAAATATCCACCATAAATGCACGGTCCTGCAGCCATTCTGGGTTTTTTAATTCATGCACTGGCTTACCCTTTTTCTCAATGAACTGTCCAATTTCCTCGCGTAGATCAGAAAAACGCTTCAGCACGGCAACTCGGCTCAACCACCTTACTTCAGTGTGATATGGTAGGCTACAGGTGATGTCTTTATCACTGAGGAGGCTGTCGAACTGACGGTGATTCAGCCCTCTGGCTCGGATGAAATTAACAGTTTGGACAACCACATTCATGACATGATCCATTTTTAACCTCTTGCAACACAATGCCTCCTGGTGCAAAATACAGTGGAATGCCCAAAAACGATCTCCTCCATTTGCTGCTTGTACTTTATCCCTGAATTTCGTCGCAACACCTGCTTTTTTCCCGATCATTGATGGTGCGCCGTCTGTAGCCAGACTGACAGCACGGGTCCAGTCCACTCCGACCCTGGTCCAGTGCTTCAACGAGAGCGCTAAAATGTCATCCGCTTTAGTGGTGTCTGTCATAGGAACCAACTCAAGGAACTCTTCGGTGACCGTCAAAGTCTCATCAACACCACGAATGAATATGGCCAGTTGAGCAACATCTGTAATGTCAGTGCTCTCATCGATTGCAACTGAAAATGCTACGAATGACTTGACTTTTTTTTTTTTTCTGGCTATCCAAATCTGCTGAAAGATAGGCAATCCTATCCTTCACTGTATTCCTCGTTAGACTAATGTTGGCAAAAGCCTGTCGCTTCTCAGGGCACACGATTTCTGCAGCCTTCAGCATGCATGTTTTCACAAACTCACCCTCAGAGTATGGCTTTGAGGCTGATGCTATTTCGTTAGCGATGAGATAGCTGGCTTTCACTGCTGCGTCACTTATATCTTGGCTCCGGGTAAAAACGGCCTGTTGTTTCTTTAGACCTGATAGCAGGTCATTTATCTTCTCTTTTCTCCGTTGTCCTTGCAAGCAGTCGTATTTCTCTCCATGGTGAGTCTCATAATGGCGGCGAATATTATATTCTTTGCTCACAGCAACTTGCTGCGAACACACCAAGCATACAGGTTTTCCATTTACCTCTGTAAAAAAATAGGATGCGGTCCATTTTTCTTGGAAAACTCGGCACTCCGTGTCCACTTTTCTCTTTTTTGACAGAGACATTTGGGGATGAGGGTGTCAGAGGTTATTGACTGCAATCACTACTCTTACTCATTACTTGTTTTACAGTCTGGCTGCGCTCTCACTGGTACCGGTGCGGTAGTGCGCCCACTAGTGGACGGATTTAAAATAGCAGTTTTTTCCCCCTCCTCTCATAGCCTACTTAGCAAAGTTCTTCAGCTCCGTGGGCCAAGCTGAAATGCCTCCCGGGCCGAGTCCGGCCCGCGGGCCGTATGTTTGCCATCCCTGATGTCGAGGGAACTCACGTTCCGCTCTATTTAAAGGGAACAATTCGCTTTTACTTACATTTAGTTTATAACCGGATATAGCCCCAAATGAACTAAGGATAGAGAGAGCTGCAGGGACAGACAGAGAAATCAGAGACATAAAGAAGAAGGTCATCCGCTTAAAGAGAAGCTCTCTGTTCTACTCCATTTCTGAAAATACCTCTAATGCGGGGGTCACAACGAAGAGCAATGGAGAGGGGCTCAATAGCTAAGGCAAATAAGAGAGGGCTCAAGGGACAACCCTGCCTGGTGGAGCGGTGGAGAGGGAGATATTCAGAATGGGTATTATTCGTCCTCACTGAAGCTAGGGGAGAAGAGTACAATAGCTTCACCCATAAGGTAAAGTTCTTTCCAAAGCCAAATTTCTCCAAGGTGTGAAAAAGATACCTCCACTCCACACGATCAAAGGCCTTTTCTGCATCTAAAGATATCACAGCTTCAGGTACAGAATTTGCGGAAGGCTGGTAGATTGTGTTAAAAAGTCGTCTTAAGTTAAAAAAGGAATGCCTATTTTTAATGAAGCTGGTTTGATAGGGAGAGATAATGGTTGGTAACACGGTTTCCAAACCTAGAGCGTGCATTTTAGACAGTCATTTCCAATCCACATTTAACAAGCTGATTGGTCGATAGGAGGAGCATGCTAGGGGATCTTTATTCTTTTTTTTAAATGAGGGAGATAGAGGCCTGATTAGGTGTTGGGGGCAAATTAGTAGAGTTAAATGATTCACTAAACATATCTATCAAAACAGGGGCTAATTTCTGTTGAAACTTCCTGTAAAATTCTAGTGGATAACCGTCCGGCCCCGGAGATTTTCCACCTTGCATCGATGTAATAGCAACGGAAAGTTCAGCAGCTGTTACTGGCTTCTCCAAATCTTCAGTCATATCAGGATGTACCAAAGGAACTTAGAGGGTGGCAATATTTGTTTGCAAATCCTGCGTGTCCGAACCGGTTTTAGATGTGTATAACGAAGCATAATAGTCTCTAAACTCGTCATTAATTCTTTGGGGATCGATCGTGGTATCCGAGGATTCTGGGAATCTGGTGAGAGGCAACATTCTGTCGTAATTGATGGGCCAGTAATCGGCCAGCTTTGTCACCCTGTTCATAATAATTACTTCTGGTCTTAAGAAGAAGTTCAGCAGCCTGGTAAACGTATTGAATTCCGATTGAAGTGTTCCTTATACACATCTGGAGTTGGTGAAACGGAATAGAGGTCATCCAGCTGAGCAATATGCCTCGTTAGTTCAGTTAATCTCTCCCTTTTCTGTTTCCTCTCATGGCTTACATAGGAAATTATTTGCCCTCTAATATAAGCTTTCAATGTCTCCCACAACACAGATGCAGAAATGTCCGGAGTCTTGTTATTACTAAGAAATATATACATTTGGTTGGAAATCAGCTCTGTAAAATGTTCATCTGAAAGCAAACGCGTGTTTAACCTGTTAAGCCCGAGAGACCCCGGTAGCCGCAATTTACTGACAGCAAGATCGTTTGCTACTGAGAGATATGCAAAATACACCGCATTTAGTACGACACAAACTTCCGCTGCGGATTTTCAAAATAAAATACTGTAAAACTATGGTTGCAACCCCAAGTTAACCTGTTAAGCCCGAGAGACCCCGGCACCGGGGTACTGCCGCAACATCTTGCAGGAAACAGTGTCTGAAGGCATGTTCATTTAATAAACTATGAATGTTTTATATCCATGTAACGGGAAGAAACTCATCTAACTGATAATTTAATTTTTTATTTTTTTTAAAAACCCACAATGCTAACGCTGAGCCTCTGAATTAGCAACGAGCGAAAAATGCTAACAGATGACTGCACCGAAATTCACTCACAAAACCTTATTATTTATCTTTGGTGCACATCCAACCCATCGTTTCACATCGTGAGGTGACACAGAATCGAAGGGTACCCTCATTATCACTCAATTATACGAACTCACGGAGGTAATAACAAGAACAGACATCAAAACATATGGCTCTAGGTAGCTAAAAACGCTAACATGGCTCACCTGTGCCGTAGTCTGGTCAAAAGTGGTCTTCAATGTGTCTGTGTCCCTTTGAAATGAAATAAACCTGCTTTTCGGTTTCCAGATGTCAGAGCTAGAGCTATAGCTCTATAGCTTCACTCTCATGCAAAACTGCATCCGCAAAGCCCCCACCTTTTTGTTTTACCATGTGTGTGAGTGGGGAGATTCCCCTTCGATTCTATTGGCTCTAACGGTCAGAAAGAGATGTCAATCACCAAAATCGACCAATGAGTTCCAGAGAAACGGTAAACCCCCAATTCCACCCAAATCACCTCAGAGGTGGAATTTATTTTGTTAAACCTTTCTAAAAAGGTCAAATGTCACTTGTTTTGCATCAATCTTGATACAGGGTACTTATTTTATGTTGTACTTTGGATTCCTAAAGCTTTTAGTCTACCTTACCATCATCCAAGGGTAGTTTTCACTATAAGTACAACATAATTTTTGGACGGACACTATAATTTACAGTTTTTTACTATGTTCAATCTGAATTTTCTTTAAAATAAAAAACATCTATATTGATTTTGACTTTTCTACATCCAACTCACAGGTTTATCATTACTTTGAGAAAGAAGATTATTAATTTAACCCTTTTAGAAGGGAAGATATGGTCATTTGTTCTGGGAATGTCATTTTCGAGCCTGAGACCTGAAAAACAGGCTTAGGGCTAAAGTGGTTGAATAGGAATTTAACAATAAACACAAGATAATTATTTACACTGTTACATTTACAAATAGCATTGTTTACTCACTGATACACTGCGTGTCTCTGTTGCCAACTAATGGGAGGAATGGTGCTGCTTGTGCTGAGACATCAGTGAAACAATGTCGGGATCCAAACTGGAGAGTTATAGTCTCATATCACAGTCCACATTGATCCTGTTACGCTGCTTTGTTTCCAGACCAAGAAGTGCAGAAAAACCAACTTCACAGTTGTAGGTGGTTGGAAACGGCATCAACAGTTTCAGAGCAGCTTCAGCCAGCTCTGGGTGCTCAGGCTGGACGTGGACCCAAAAGTCTGTCAAGCTTTTCTCTCTGAAAGTCGTCCTTAGTGTCCCATCAGATGCGATGTCCACAAGGTAGAGATGTTAAGATTCACCGATTCGCATCGGTGCACCGGCATAAACGTTCAAGATGCGAGTGCACCGGTTGAAAGAGTGCACATCGGCTACAGTTTGGGTTGAACCGGGTTGAACTCGCGATGCATCGATTGCGTAGCGTCTTTGCATCGGTAAAAAACCGATTCATCATATAAAATTCCCTCATCTTGTTAACGCTCAGCAGAGACGATTTTTGATATTTGCTTCGCCACTACGGAGGCCGAGAGTCTCAGTTATCAACACACACGGAAGTTCAGGGGAAAGAGAAACACAGTGCACCGAAAAATACCTACAAATCAAACGTTTGGCAACACTTCGGATTGTTCAAGAAAGACGGTGTAATAGTCCTTTATGCTATATAGTTGACCGCAGGTCATGGAGAGTAATAAGGTATCCGTAGACCTTTGTATGAGGTATCTTTATTACTTAACAGGTCTACAGCCATGATACATAGATCCGTCCTAGATGCGGGCTTGCATACACACAGTATCACTCCGCAGCCGCACCCCATCAGTAACGTCCTGATGGTATATGTGCGCGGCACTATATACTACAGACGGTCAACTTGAAAAATCGCTCGCAAATTGTTAACGTTTCCGAGCCGATTTAAAGTACACAAGTAGTACGAGGAACTTAGCGACGCACATAAAGAGGCGACATGGGGTCTGCGGCTGAAAAGAGAAACATGAAAGTTAGACATACGAGTTAAATCACTCAGTGAGGTGTTCTGTCAGAGAGAGTGGTGTTTAGTTTACAGCAGCCTGTGACGGCCAATAATAATGTAAATGTCTTCCTTACTGTAAGCAGTTATGAAATACCTGTTTGTGAAAGGTTATTTGTATTCTTTATTGTTCATATAGAACCCACTGCTTTCTGCTCACTGGTGAGTTAGCCTATGAATGAGTGTTAAGCACATCAGGCTGGCAGCTGTATGGGCATTGCACTATGGTAGCTGTTATTTTCACATTGTTAATCATGAGCAATGCATCCTTACATTGTTGGATGTGGACTGTGAGGTGTTATAGAATTGTACTCTGGAAAGCTTTTAAAGGCAACAAAATAAACGGCATGATGGGATGTGCAGTACCAAATATGTAAAGCACTTTTTTGTTAATGTATGATTTGCTGCATATAAGGAATAAAACAAAAATCCTCTGTCGTACCATATTGAAGTATCATTATTTTTGCATCGTGTTGAATCGCACCAAATCGCATAATGTTGAATCAAATCGTATCGAACTGTATCGCAACAGGGGTGAATCGTATCGTATCGCATCGCCTAGTGTTTCAAATGTATCGTTAATGTATCGTATCGTGGCAACGTATCGAGATGCGCATCGCATCGGCCTCAGTGATGGAGATGCACATCCCTACCACAAGGCTGTCAACCTGTCTCGGTGGGAGCTTGGAACTGACGTGTTCAATGTTTGTTTTGTCCCCAAATGGATTCCAGATCCACTCAAAGCCTGCATCTAGTTCTGGGAAATATCTTCCCAGCTGAAAGTGAAGGCCTTGCAGATGTTCCTTGAAGGCTGCAACTGTGCCGCCGTCCAGCTCTTCATCTGCAGCGAGGAGAAAATCCGCCAGCGTCGGAAAACAGTCAAACTCCTGGCGATCCAGACGGACACACCACAATTCCATCTTGAGGCGTGCAGCTTTAATTTTGTCCTGCACATTGAAAACAGTAACAGCTTTTCCCTGCAGCGCTAAGTTCAAAGCATTGAGAACGCTAAAGACATCGGCCAGGTATGCCAATTGTGAGAGCCACTGGAAATCATGCAGTCTGTCATACAGTCATCAGTATGATGCAAGAATAACATCACCTCATCGTGCAGTTCAAATAGACGGGTGAGAATTTTCCCACGCGACAGCCAGTGAACTTCAGTATGAAAAAGCAGTTTTGTGTGTTCACTTCCCATTTCTTCACACAGAGCTTTAAAAAGACTTGTGTTCAATGCTTTGTATTCTAAATTTTCACAGACTGGTCCAGTACTGATTTGAGGCATGGTGGCATTTTCTTCACAGCCAGCTGTTCTCTGTGAATGCAACAGTATGTTGCTGTGGCCAAGGGTGTAACTTTGGTTTGAGAAGTGGGGGGGACACAAAACAGGGGGTCCTCCGCAATGAAACATTTTCTCAATTTAATTCCATTTCCTGCCTTTCTACAAATATATTAGGGACTATAGTGTTAACAAATCCAAGAAAAAATTGTAGTGTATATAATGAGTGTGCACACTTATATAGTATCCTATCCATGTGAACCCGTTTTATTTGTGATGACAAATCTCCATCTCCTGAAGCCCGCAACCTGGGTGTCATCCTCGACTCCACCCTTTCCTTCCCACGTCAAATCTGTGACCAAATCGGCCTTTTACCACCTAAGGAACATTGCTAGACTCCGACCGTCACTCTCGGAGTCAGTTGCCGAAACCCTAGTGCATGCGTTTGTCACCACCCGCTTGGACTACTGCAATGGTGTCTTGTTCGGGGTTCCCAACAACACCCTGGACAGGCTCCAGTATGTCCAAAACTGTGCTGCTACGGTACTCACGCACACAAAGCCGTGGCAGCACATCACTCCCACCCTCATCCACCTACACTGGTTGCCGGTCAAGTCCCGCATATCCTACAAAGTCCTCCTCCTTACCTACAAGTCCCTCCATGCCCTTGCCCCCCAGTACCTATCGGACATCCTTCACCCACATACCCCACCCCGGAACCTGCGGTCCTCAGACTCTGGCCTGCTTACCACCCCCCGCACCAAACTGCAAACCTTCGGGGATAGAGCCTTCAGTGTGGCAGCCCCCACCCTCTGGAACGCTCTCCCTGCGGAGATTCGCAACATCCCCACACTCGACGCCTTCAAAAAGGGCCCTCAAGTCCCATCTGTTTGTCAAGGCTTTCGGCCCCTAAATCGATCTGTTGTTTTGTCTGTCTGACTTTTGTTTTGTTATGTTTGTTTTTGCCCTAAAGCAACCTTGGGTCCCTTGAAAGGCGCTATATAAATCCAACCTATTATATTATTATTATGACCTCACATCCTCTAGGGGGGTCCGGGGGCATGCACCCCGGGAAGATGTTTTTCTTTAAATTGAAGCTAAATGCATCAATCTGGTGCACTTTGAGGGCAACATTAAGAGATTTATGGATACAGTTCTCAACACTCATATGAAACAGAACTGTATATATTTCAATAATAAAAAAACATTAGAATATGCTCACAACCAATAACAAATCATTGATAAACTCCTCTCTCCTATCTTTATCTTACCTAGTCTGCATTCTTTCTTTTTATTTATGCATATTTGACTAATCACTCCCCTTTCAAACTGTTTTTTATGTTTGTACTGACCTATAGTGTCATGGTTTTGGATTTTTGTTTTCATTTTCCACCTTTTTGTTTTGACATGTTTTATCCTTGTGTCTGTCTGATCCTACTTCCTGTGTTTGACATCACGTCGTTAGTTTCCCTCCTGTGTCTGATTGTGCCTCATTGTGTTCACCTGTTGCCCTTGTGTTTCTACCTCCCCTGCCAGCTGTGTCTTGTCCTGTGATTACCCTTCTTGTTTATTTAGTCTTGTCTTCCCCTGTGCTCCATGTCTGTTCGTCGTCATTTAATGTCCCTGTCACCTATGCTTGTCCGTGTCTCCTGCCTGTTCCCGTCGTAAGTGTGTTCCTGTCTGTCGTGCTCCCCGGTTTTGTTTCTGGTAATTAGTTTCTTGTTTTTTCCTGCCTTCGGCTTTTTTTAAACTGCACTTGGGTCCCATTTTCCACAAATCCTGACAGTACGAACAGACCAGTGTGGACCCAGCAGTTTTTTCATTTAGCCAAGAGCTTTATGAGCTTAAATACAAGCTGGAGTGTATTTTCAATGACTGGAGGAGGGCCTCATCCAGAGAGGCCAAAAAAGCTGCCCTTAACGAGGCACGCAGGGAGGTTGACAGCAGGCCCTGGCTTAGGAGCTTGTTGCCTGAGAAGCTAATAATTTTTACTAGCAGCCCTGAGTGCCAGCCTCAAGCCTCAAACCCCTTCTTGGGATCCCACCTTGCCTTAGGAGGTCCACGGAGCCTCCAAAAGGTCTCTAGGAGACGCAAGGCCAGGATTCCAGCCGTGGCCCCAGCAGCCATGGTTCCAGCCCCAGCAGCCATGGTTCCAGCCCCAGTTCTGGGCCCAGCAGCCATGGTTCCAGCCTCAGTCCTGGCCCCAGTAGCCATGGTTCCGGCTCCAGTGCTGGCCCCAGCAGCCATGGTTCCGGCCCCAGTTCCAGCCATGGTTCCGGCTCAAGTACCGGGCCCAGCAGCCATGGTCCCGACTCTGGCTCCTCGTCACCTGTTGACTCTTCGGCCGACGCCAGCTCCGCGTGTCCTGTCGGCGTACCGGCCATCTCCAGCACCTCGTCTCCTGTTGGCTCTCCAGCCGACGTCAGCTCCCGAGTCCTGTCGGCGTACCGACCGTCTCAAGTCACCTCTCCAGTTCCCTCTCAAGCCTCCTTTCAAGTCACCTCTCGAGTTCCCTCTCAAGCCTCCTTTCAAGTCACCTCTTGAGTTTCCTCTCAAGCCTCCTTTCAAGTCACCTCTCGAGTTTCCTCTCAAGCCTCTTTTCAAGTCACCTCTCGAGTTCCCTCTCGAGTCACCTCTCGAGTCCCCTCTCGAGTTCCCTCTCGAGTCTCCTCTCGAGTTCCCTCTCAAGTCCCCTTTCAAGTCACCTCTCGAGTCCCCTCTAAAGTCACCTCTCGAGTGTCCTCTCGAGTCCCCTCTCAAGTCACCTCTCGAGTCCCCTCTCGAGTCACCTCTCGAGTTCCCTCTCAAGTCACCTCTCGAGTTCCATCTCAAGTCCCCTCTCCAATCCCTACTCAAGTCCCTACTCAAGTGCCGTTGGAGGTTCCGCTGGGGGTCCTGCCAACTCCATGTCCTGTCCCGTTGGGGGTCCCGCTGACTACTCTTCTGCCGGGGGTCCTGCCGGGGGTCCTGCCAACCCTATGTCCTGTGCCGTTGGAGGCCCCGCCGACTACTCTTCTGTCGGGGGTCCTGCCAACCCTATGTCCTGTCCAGTTGGGGGTCCCGCCGACTACTCCTCTGCCGGGGGTCCTGCCAACCCTATGTCCTGTGCCGTTGGGGGCCCCGCCGACTACTCTCCTGCCAACCCTGTGTCCTGTGCCGTTGGAGGTCCCGCCGACTACTCTTCTGCCGGAGGTCCTGCCAACCCTGTGTCCTGTCCCGTTGGAGGCCCCACCGTCACCTGTCTTGCCGGGGGTCCTGCCAACTCCTTGTCCTCTTCCGCCAGGGGCCCTGCCTACTCCTTGCTCTGTTGCGTTGGTGGTCCAATCTACACCAGTCCTTGCTCCATCCGGAGTCCCATTGACACCAGCCCAGGTCATGTCCAGGATCCCGTCTACGCCTGTCCCACCGACACCGGGTCCTGTCCGTCCTCCGGAGCTGTGCGGTCTTCACCCTCGAGCCCGGCCCCCTGAGTGCCGTGGCCTTCGCCCTCAAGCCCGGCCTCCTGAGTTCCCCAGCTGTGCTCTTCACCCTCGAGCCCGGCCCCCTGACTCCTCGAACTCTGCCTTGGCCCCGGGCCGTCCGCCCGAGACCCCCTCCTCGAACTCTGCCTTGCCCCGGGCCATCCGCCCGAGACCCCCCTCCATGGACTCTGCCTTGCCCCTGGGCCGTCCGCCCGAGACCCCCTCCTCGAACTCTGCCTTGCCCCCGGGCCGTCCGCCCGAGACCCCCTCCTCGAACTCTGCCTTGCCCCCGGGCCATCCGCCCGAGACCCCCTCCATGGACTCTGCCTTGCCCCCGGGCCGTCCGCCCGAGACCCCCTCCTCGAACTCTGCCTTGCCCCCGGGCCGTCCGCCCGAGACCCCCTCCTCGAACTCTGCCTTGCCCCCGGGCCGTCCGCCCGAGATCCCCTCCATGGATTATGCTTTGCCCCGGGATGTCCGTCCGCGAACAAGGTGGTGGAGACCGGGATCGTTGTTAAGGCGAGACACGGCAGGCAAAAACATAGTTTTTCAAGTACTGGTCAATTTTGAGATTTTGTGCTATTTTGATTCTATAACATGTTTTCTTTCAGGCTTTTGGAAAGAAAACGTACAAAATACACATTTAAGTGTTTATTTTTACTATAGTTTGTCTATTTAGATTTCTCCTAAATTCACCAAAAGTTAGCAATCTAACGTAACATAAAGTACCGCGACCGCTGTGTGCACCATGTCAACAGAGATATTGTTGGAAAGTTCCGTCTCTCCTGCACAATCTCATCAGATCCAAATATGGTAATTTCCTTTGTATCAGCAACCAATCGTGAAAGCACAAAGGGGTCTTAAACCAATAAACGAAATCTCATTGGCTGGTGTCAATTTCTAACAACGTGATTCGCTCAGATGCGTCACGTGGTGTGCTAAAACACTTCCTGGTTAGCTTTCCGCTAGAAATTGAAATCTCAAAATGGCAAAAGAACGGCGAAAAAAAAGTTCACAGAGAAGACGACAACAATTGTCACTTGCACGAAGCAAGATTATACAAAAAACAAATGACCCCGAACATGAAATACCTTCACGGAGTGTGTCGATGCGCAAGCCATCATCCAAAGAACAGGAGGGTTTAGCTAGCGCCTCACTGCAATCTTTAAAGGTCGTTTTCTCAAAATTAGTATTTCTCCTACTCTGAAATTTCAACTTCAGTAGCACGTAGATACACCAAACCTTCCAGTTATATTCCTATCAATATTATGAAGGCTTTTACAGAAGCGTTTGTTCATATATCATTCATAGCCTGAATTATACAACATTGTGTACCTAAAAACATGGCGAAAATTGATATGTTAGGGCTGTTGACAGTATTTTCTGATTTATGGAGTGATATCCAATATCCCTTCTGTAAAAGCCTTAGATACTAATATAACTACAAAATGAAACAAGCATTTTGAACCTGGCCAAAGTTCAGATTTCGATTCCTGAAATGTGTTAAAATATGTGCATATTTAATGAGATAATGGATAATTGCATATTTAGACATGCTATTTCAGAAAACTAGTAATACAAAAAACAATTGCCTAATTGTAAGTAATTGACTGGAGACATTTCTAGCTGATACCTTGAAGTTAAACAGATTACACTATTCACCTGGGGTGTCTCGCCTTAATAAAACTTTCATATCCATGTCTCCACTAACCACCCCTGCTACAAGGGTTATAATCTCGAATATCCCGCCGTTCATACGGGATGACTTCCTGGTGAGAGAGCTGTCTAAGCACGGGAAGATAGTGTTCTCCATCAGGAAGCTGTCCTCGAGGGCTGCAGATCTCCACTGCTAAAACATGTTGTGTCTCACAGGAGAAGTGTCCTCATGATTCTGAGCAAAAGAGACGAGGAACTTAATCTGGTGTTAAGTCTAAAGTTGGATGATTTTAATTATGTAATGTTTGTAAACTCGGGGCCTATCAAGTGCTTCGGATGCGGGGAGGAGGGGCACTTGGCCAGAGCGTGTCCGTAAAAAAATAAAAAGCAGGGGGAGGAGGGAAAAAATTAAAAGCAGGAAGAGGAGGAGGGAAAAAATAAAAAGCAGGAAGAGGAGGAGGGAAAAAATAAAAAACAGGAGGAGGAGGGAAAAAATAAAAAAACAGAAACAAATACAAAAGAGACTCCTGCTGAAACAGCAGCAGCGGGAAACCCCACTGAGGGGCCCCCGAAGCAGGGTGACAGTCCCTCAAAGCAAGATGGGAGTCCCTCAAAGCCTCCAACAAAGGCTGAGGGTTCAGAGCTCCCTAGGCAGGATAAGAATACATCTGGGGAAAAAAAGACTAATGGGAAAAAGAATGAAAAAAGTGACCTTGTGGTTGATGTGGGACAAAAGGTCGTCCCGAAAGAAACAGTGGAGACAATAGAACTCTCTGCATCCGCTGCAAGCGAGGAGAACATTGAAGCTCAAGTTTGTACAAAGAAAATAAAACAAAAAGAAAAAGAGAATGGCTCTCAGGCCAAGAGAGTGGCAGTGAGTGAGGAGGGAGAGAGAGAGGAGGACATGGTGGAGAAGGTGAAGGAGGCAGAGGAGGAAGAAGATGAGGAGGATGAGGAAGATGAGGAAGATGAGGAAGAGGACTGTGCTGAGGCCAGCCAGCCTCTCACCGACTCACAACTTAAAAGTCCGTTTTTTAAAGTGCAGCAAATTAAAGCTTTTCTTAAAGAAACAAAAAGAGGAGTAAAAATAGAAGAGTTTTTTTACTGACAAGAGCTCGTTCTACAGTCTGAAGGCTCAGATGCTTCTCTTCACTGAGAGCTCTACAGTCTGAAGGCTCAGGTGCTTCTCTTCACTGAGAGCTCTACAGTCTGAAGGCTCAGAGGCTTCTCTTCACTGAGAGCTCTACAGTCTGAAGGCTCAGATGCTTCTCTTCACTGAGAGCTCTACAGTCTGAAGGCTCAGATGCTTCTCTTCACTGAGAGCTCTACAGTCTGAAGGCTCAGGTGCTTCTCTTCACTGAGAGCTCTACAGTCTGAAGGCTCAGATGCTTCTCTTCACTGAGAGCTCTACAGTCTGAAGGCTCAGATGCTTCTCTTCACTGAGAGCTCTACAGTCTGAAGGCTCAGATGCTTCTCTTCACTGAGAGCTCTACAGTCTGAAGGCTCAGATGCTTCTCTTCACTGAGAGCTCTACAGTCTGAAGGCTCAGAGGCTTCTCTTCACTGAGAGCTCTACAGTCTGAAGGCTCAGATGCTTCTCTTCACTGAGAGCTCTACAGTCAGTGAAGGCTCAGATGCTTCTCTTCACTGAGAGCTCTACAGTCTGAAGGCTCAGAGGCTTCTCTTCACTGAGAGCTCTACAGTCTGAAGGCTCAGATGCTTCTCTTCACTGAGAGCTCTACAGTCAGTGAAGGCTCAGATGCTTCTCTTCACTGAGAGCTCTACAGTCTGAAGGCTCAGATGCTTCTCTTCACTGAGAGCTCTACAGTCTGAAGGCTCAGATGCTTCTCTTCACTGAGAGCTCTACAGTCTGAAGGCTCAGATGCTTCTCTTCACTGAGAGCTCTACAGTCAGTGAAGGCTCAGATGCTTCTCTTCACTGAGAGCTCTACAGTCAGTGAAGGCTCAGAGGCTTCTCTTCACTGAGAGCTCTACAGTCTGAAGGCTCAGATGCTTCTCTTCACTGAGAGCTCTACAGTCAGTGAAGGCTCAGAGGCTTCTCTTCACTGAGAGCTCTACAGTCTGAAGGCTCAGATGCTTCTCTTCACTGAGAGCTCTACAGTCTGAAGGCTCAGATGCTTCTCTTCACTGAGAGCTCTACAGTCTGTGAAGGCTCAGATGCTTCTCTTCACTGAGAGCTCTACAGTCTGAAGGCTCAGGTGCTTCTCTTCACTGAGAGCTCTACAGTCTGAAGGCTCAGATGCTTCTCTTCACTGAGAGCTCTACAGTCTGAAGGCTCAGAGGCTTCTCTTCACTGAGAGCTCTACAGTCTGAAGGCTCAGATGCTTCTCTTCACTGAGAGCTCTACAGTCTGAAGGCTCAGAGGCTTCTCTTCACTGAGAGCTCTACAGTCTGAAGGCTCAGATGCTTCTCTTCACTGAGAGCTCTACAGTCAGTGAAGGCTCAGAGGCTTCTCTTCACTGAGAGCTCTACAGTCTGAAGGCTCAGATGCTTCTCTTCACTGAGAGCTCTACAGTCTGAAGGCTCAGGTGCTTCTCTTCACTGAGAGCTCTACAGTCTGAAGGCTCAGATGCTTCTCTTCACTGAGAGCTCTACAGTCTGAAGGCTCAGATGCTTCTCTTCACTGAGAGCTCTACAGCCTGAAGGCTCAGATGCTTCTCTTCACTGAGAGCTCTACAGTCTGAAGGCTCAGAGGCTTCTCTTCACTGAGAGCTCTACAGTCTGAAGGCTCAGATGCTTCTCTTCACTGAGAGCTCTACAGTCTGAAGGCTCAGATGCTTCTCTTCACTGAGAGCTCTACAGTCTGAAGGCTCAGATGCTTCTCTTCACTGAGAGCTCTACAGTCTGAAGGCTCAGATGCTTCTCTTCACTGAGAGCTCTACAGTCTGAAGGCTCAGAGGCTTCTCTTCACTGAGAGCTCTACAGTCTGAAGGCTCAGATGCTTCTCTTCACTGAGAGCTCTACAGTCTGAAGGCTCAGAGGCTTCTCTTCACTGAGAGCTCTACAGTCAGTGAAAGCTCAGATGCTTCTCTTCACTGAGAGCTCTACAGTCTGAAGGCTCAGAGGCTTCTCTTCACTGAGAGCTCTACAGTCTGAAGGCTCAGATGCTTCTCTTCACTGAGAGCTCTACAGTCAGTGAAGGCTCAGAGGCTTCTCTTCACTGAGAGCTCTACAGTCTGAAGGCTCAGATGCTTCTCTCACTGAGAGCTCTACAGTCTGAAGGCTCAGAGGCTTCTCTTCACTGAGAGCTCTACAGTCTGAAGGCTCAGAGGCTTCTCTTCACTGAGAGCTCTACAGTCTGAAGGCTCAGATGCTTCTCTTCACTGAGAGCTCTACAGTCTGAAGGCTCAGATGCTTCTCTTCACTGAGAGCTCTACAGTCTGAAGGCTCAGATGCTTCTCTTCACTGAGAGCTCTACAGTCAGTGAAAGCTCAGATGCTTCTCTTCACTGAGAGCTCTACAGTCTGAAGGCTCAGAGGCTTCTCTTCACTGAGAGCTCTACAGTCTGAAGGCTCAGATGCTTCTCTTCACTGAGAGCTCTACAGTCTGAAGGCTCAGAGGCTTCTCTTCACTGAGAGCTCTACAGTCTGAAGGCTCAGAGGCTTCTCTTCACTGAGAGCTCTACAGTCTGAAGGCTCAGAGGCTTCTCTTCACTGAGAGCTCTACAGTCTGAAGGCTCAGATGCTTCTCTTCACTGAGAGCTCTACAGTCTGAAGGCTCAGGTGCTTCTCTTCACTGAGAGCTCTACAGTCTGAAGGCTCAGAGGCTTCTCTTCACTGAGAGCTCTACAGTCTGAAGGCTCAGATGCTTCTCTTCACTGAGAGCTCTACAGTCAGTGAAGGCTCAGAGGCTTCTCTTCACTGAGAGCTCTACAGTCTGAAGGCTCAGATGCTTCTCTTCACTGAGAGCTCTACAGTCAGTGAAGCTCAGAGGCTTCTCTTCACTGAGAGCTCTACAGTCTGAAGGCTCAGAGGCTTCTCTTCACTGAGAGCTCTACAGTCTGAAGGCTCAGATGCTTCTCTTCACTGAGAGCTCTACAGTCAGTGAAAGCTCAGAGGCTTCTCTTCACTGAGAGCTCTACAGTCTGAAGGCTCAGATGCTTCTCTTCACTGAGAGCTCTACAGTCTGAAGGCTCAGAGGCTTCTCTTCACTGAGAGCTCTACAGTCAGTGAAGGCTCAGAGGCTTCTCTTCACTGAGAGCTCTACAGTCTGAAGGCTCAGATGCTTCTCTTCACTGAGAGCTCTACAGTCTGAAGGCTCAGAGGCTTCTCTTCACTGAGAGCTCTACAGTCTGAAGGCTCAGATGCTTCTCTTCACTGAGAGCTCTACAGTCAGTGAAGGCTCAGATGCTTCTCTTCACTGAGAGCTCTACAGTCTGAAGGCTCAGATGCTTCTCTTCACTGAGAGCTCTACAGTCTGAAGGCTCAGAGGCTTCTCTTCACTGAGAGCTCTACAGTCTGAAGGCTCAGATGCTTCTCTTCACTGAGAGCTCTACAGTCAGTGAAAGCTCAGAGGCTTCTCTTCACTGAGAGCTCTACAGTCTGAAGGCTCAGAGGCTTCTCTTCACTGAGAGCTCTACAGTCTGAAGGCTCAGATGCTTCTCTTCACTGAGAGCTCTACAGTCTGAAGGCTCAGATGCTTCTCTTCACTGAGAGCTCTACAGTCTGAAGGCTCAGAGGCTTCTCTTCACTGAGAGCTCTACAGTCTGAAGGCTCAGAGGCTTCTCTTCACTGAGAGCTCTACAGTCAGTGAAGGCTCAGAGGCTTCTCTTCACTGAGAGCTCTACAGTCAGTGAAGGCTCAGAGGCTTCTCTTCACTGAGAGCTCTACAGTCTGAAGGCTCAGATGCTTCTCTTCACTGAGAGCTCTACAGTCTGAAGGCTCAGAGGCTTCTCTTCACTGAGAGCTCTACAGTCTGAAGGCTCAGAGGCTTCTCTTCACTGAGAGCTCTACAGTCAGTGAAGGCTCAGAGGCTTCTCTTCACTGAGAGCTCTACAGTCAGTGAAGGCTCAGAGGCTTCTCTTCACTGAGAGCTCTACAGTCTGAAGGCTCAGATGCTTCTCTTCACTGAGAGCTCTACAGTCAGTGAAGGCTCAGAGGCTTCTCTTCACTGAGAGCTCTACAGTCTGAAGGCTCAGATGCTTCTCTTCACTGAGAGCTCTACAGTCTGAAGGCTCAGGTGCTTCTCTTCACTGAGAGCTCTACAGTCTGAAGGCTCAGATGCTTCTCTTCACTGAGAGCTCTACAGTCTGAAGGCTCAGATGCTTCTCTTCACTGAGAGCTCTACAGTCTGAAGGCTCAGGTGCTTCTCTTCACTGAGAGCTCTACAGTCTGAAGGCTCAGATGCTTCTCTTCACTGAGAGCTCTACAGTCTGAAGGCTCAGATGCTTCTCTTCACTGAGAGCTCTACAGTCAGTGAAAGCTCAGATGCTTCTCTTCACTGAGAGCTCTACAGTCTGAAGGCTCAGAGGCTTCTCTTCACTGAGAGCTCTACAGTCAGTGAAGGCTCAGATGCTTCTCTTCACTGAGCAGGAGTGTTATCGCTTGAAGGTCCTGAAAATGAAGTTACAGCGAGAGATTTTAAATGAAGAAGAAAAGGACATGTACGGCAGTTAGGATGCTGGTTTTAACATACTTGTTCTTTTGAAGCGGTGTGTCTCCTCACATCCTTTTTAATGAGTGATTTTAAAGTGTGCACTTTAAATGTCAATGGAGCTAGGGATGTGGGGAAGAGGGCTTGTGTTTATGAGCTTTTAAAATTTAAAAAAGTAAATGTAGCAATGCTACAAGAAACGCACAGCAACACTTTAAAAGGGACGGACTGGAGGAGGGAGTGGGATGGGGAGGTGGTCTTCAGTGGTCTTAGCAGCACCAGTGCAGGAGTGGCAGTCGTGTTAGCTAGAGGTTTGATCCCCAACTCCCACACAGTGGAAGAAAGAGTAAAGGGCAGACTGCTGGTGGTGAGAGCCAACTATGAGCTTCTTCATCTGGTTTTTATCAACGTATACGCTCCTAACTCAGGTCCTGCCAGAGTTCAGGTTTAAAGGAGCTCAGCGCTGTTTTAAGTGAGTGTGAACCAGCAGAGGTTTTATTTTTAGGGGGAGATTTTAACTGCACACAGGATGACGAGCTAGATAGGAACCATAGGGAACCTCATGCTGCATCCAAAAGAGCCATGACACAGTTAATAGCAACACATAGTCTATCAGACATCTGGAGAGAGCATCACACACATCACAGACAGCACACATGGGTCCACACGAGGGAGAACCTTTCATCAAAGGCTGGCTGGACAGGTTTTATTGTTTGAAGCACCATTTGAATGTTTTTAGAAAGTGTGCTGTATTGCCTGTTGGGTTCTCTGACCACTCTCTTGCTCTGCTTTTAGACACACATTTTAGAGAGGTTTTTATTTATTTTTGGAAAGGTTTTAGAGAAAGGAAGGGTTATTTTAATTATTTGA
Organism: Gymnodraco acuticeps; assembly: GCF_902827175.1. Lineage (NCBI taxonomy): Eukaryota > Metazoa > Chordata > Actinopteri > Perciformes > Bathydraconidae > Gymnodraco > Gymnodraco acuticeps. The sequence continues at coordinate 117,981 of NW_022989798.1, forward strand.
AGCAGTGGTGGGATTGTGGGAAAGCCGACATCAAGCAGCTTTGTCTTCAGTACACTCTCAATGTTTCTCGTGACATCACCAAGTCTATGAGAGATCTGGAGACGGAAATAGTGGAACTGCAGAGCTTTGCACAGAGTCCACAGGAAATCCAGGTTGTATTGAAGACCTCAAATCTAAAAAAGCCATTTTGGCAGACCTGCTGGGTTCTAGAGCACAGGGGGCGCTGGTCCGGTCCCGATTGCAGAGCGCTTCCATGATGGATTCACCAACAAAGTCCTTCTTCAGTCTGGAGAAGAAGAACGGGCAGGGCAGGCTGATCCATGCTCTGAGGTCAGCAGGAGGACAGCAGCTGACAGAGAACAGCCAGATCCGGCAGAGAGCGGTGGACTTCTACTGCGACCTCTTCACCACTGAGTACAATGAAGATGATGGAGGGTTTAATCTGTTCTGCAGGGGCCTACCAACAGTCTCTGAGGAGACGAGCAAAGAGCTGGACGGGCCCCTGACTGAGGAGGAACTGTGTGCAGCACTCAAGAGCATGCAGGGGGGGAAGGCCCCTGGAATAGATGGCCTCCCCCCAGAGTTCTACAAGACATTTTGGGACTTTTTAAAAGAGGATCTAATGGACCTTTTTAATGAAAGTTTTAATGACTCTTTCCTCCCTCTGAGCTGCAGAAGAGCTGTTTTAACCCTCCTTCCGAAAAAAGGCGACTTACAATAAATAAAGAACTGGAGGCCCGTCTCTCTGCTGTGCACCGACTACAAGCTGTTGTCCAAGGCCCTGTCCTCCAGGCTGAGGAAGGTGATGGACCAGGTGGTAGACCGGACCCAGACCTACTGTGTGCCCGGCAGGTCAATTGTTGACAATCTGTCACTAATTCGAGATATTTTGGAAGTCTCTGGTTCTTTGGGTTTCGACACTGGTCTGGTTTCATTGGACCAGGAAAAGGCTTTTGACCGGGTTGAGCACCGTTACCTGTGGAAGGTGCTGGAGAGGTTCGGCCTCAGCCCGGGCTTCATCGCCAAGATAAAGGTGATGTATGTGAACATTGAGAGTGTGCTTAAGATAAATGGCGGTCTGTCTAGACCAGTGGTTCCCAAAGTTTGTGTGCCCAAGGCAAAGTAAAAATCTCAAGGCACACCTATTGTGCAAAATAGCCCTTATAACACGTGTTATCACTCATAGCATGTAAAATATCTGTAAATGTGCATAATTATTTACTAATGCCAAATAAAATGTGACAAAGACAACTATATTACTCGTGAAATATTTCAGAAATTAATTTGAAACTTTATCAAATTAGGCTTCATCAAAGCAGCAACACACTCATTTAAACCAGACAGGTCACACAATTAAAAATGAGGCAAAAGAAACTCAGCAGAAATTCAGCACAGAGAACTGTCAATGCAAGGAAGCTGCATTGTCCATGGTCCTGAACTACACATTATAAATGTAACATTTCAGCAATCAGCATTGAAACATGTGCTATTGTAAATATTTTGCCGACTTACAAATTAGTGAGATACATGTGCCTGTCGGGGCGCGCAGATTTTTTTAATCCTTGGTGGCACTGAGGAGAGGGCCACTCGCAAGTCCTGTTCAACAGAGAGCCGTGACCTCCTGTTGTTCTTCATGTAAATCAGAGTAGAGAACGCCAACTCCAGAGATGGGGGCGTTACTAAAAAAATGTAATATATTACATATTACTTTTTAAAAAAAGTAATATATTACACTACTTTGTTACTATCTACATAAAGTAACTCGTTACTTTACTCGCCGAGCACGTACGAACTGCGCATGCGTGAGTGGCAATAACTTTCCTTACCAGCAGGCGGCGGTAGTGTGTTCATTCAAAACAGGCAACAACCGGAAGACAGAGAAGAAGAACAGACAACGTGATATAAACAAATAACAAATAGCTGTGCGGTAGCTTCACCTTAGCATGTGTTCTTTGCAGGTGTGTGTTGAGGTTTGATGTGGTGTTTACAGCAGTGGATAACAGCTTCTGGCCTGGACACAGTTTGCACCTCACCGTCACATTCCTGTCTATTCTTCGGACGAACTCCAAATAATGGGCATACCTCCACCCCTCGAAAGTTATCGCTGACTCAGCCATGTTTATGCAGCACTGCACATGGAGATATGGATGCGCAAGTCACGCAGATTACGTACATATAAACCTACAAAGTACTGATATAGTAAATTAAATAATTATTTTTGTGTAGTTGTATATTGCAATAATAACATATGGTTGTCACAAAATGCCACGGCACACCCGGACTTGCCTCACGGCACACCAGTGTGCCGCGGCACACCGTTTGGGAACCACTGGTCTAGACCCTTTAATGTGACCAGGGGGATAAGACAAGGATGCTCGATGTCAGGTATGCTGTACACACTGGCAATAGAGTCCATGCTACACAATATCCGCTCTTTTAATGAGGACACGTTTTATTTTATCGGCCTATGCAGACGACATCATTGTTTTTATAAAAAATCAACAGGATGTTTTAAAGCTAGGGCAGGTAGTGGATACTTTCCAAAAGATCTCCTCTGCAAAGGTCAACTGGGCCAAAAGTGAGGCCCTAGCAGTGGGGGAGTGGACTGGTGGCCTCCCTCAACTCCCAGGTGGGTTGACATGGAAGAGGGGTGGTCTAAAGTATCTGGGGGTCCATCTTGGAGATGAGGTCACACTGGAAAAGAACTGGGAAGGAGTTTTAGAAAAGGTGGAGGGGAAACTCAACAAGTGGCGCTGGTTGCTTCCACACATGTCCTACAGAGGCAGGGTGCTGGTCATCAACAACCTGATAGCATCCAGCCTCTGGCATAAGCTCAAGTGTGTGGAGCCCCCTGCTGGTCTTTTAAAAAAGCTGCAAGGCATTATTTTAAATTTCTTTTGGGATAAGTTGCACTGGGTTCCTCAGTGCATGCTGTACCTGCCAAAGGAAGAAGGGGGGCAAGGGTTGGTGCACCTAGAGAGTCGAGCAGCTGCTTTTAAACTACAGTTTTTACAAAGATACCTGACAGGAAACGATGATGTCGTCTGGAGGCCGGTAGCCAGCACCATTTTAAGGGGGGTAGCAGGCCAGGGTTTGGATGCGTCATTGTTTTTAACAAACTGTGACTTTACTCGTGTGTGTGTTTTGCCTCCGTTTTACAAAGGACTTTTTAAAGTATGGACACTTTTTAAATGGGCCAGAGAGGGTCCCGCAGCATCTCTGTTCTGGCTCCTGGAAGAGCCTCTGGTGTGGGGGGCCCGGCTGGACGTCCAGGACGGCAGCAGACCTGCACACTCTGAGAGGCTTCAGTCCGTTGGGGTCGTGAAGCTGAGGAACATCGTGGATGCTGCAGATCCTAGACTCCACAACACCGAGGCCGTGGCTTCTCTGCTCGGCCTGAAGTCGGCCCGCCACACCAGAACCATCCTGAACGAGTGGATTCAAAGGCTATCTGATGATGAGATGGAGATGCTGCGGGATTATTCCAACAGGAAGGAAACCCCTGACGAAGGAGACCCTTTTCCAGACATTAGGATTTTAGCAGACCAGGATGGACTAGAACCCAGGACTCATTCAGACTTCCAAATGCTTAATGGGAAAGGTTTTTATAGACTCTGCACTCTGGCCCTGAACAAACAGAAACTAAGCGAGAGGAGAGACACGGTGTGGAAACAGAGGCTTAACGTCCCGGGGCCTGTGAACCAGTATGGAGGCTCTTCTACAAACCTCCACTGAACAAGCGGTCAGGAGACCTGCAGTGGAGGATCCTCCACGGGGCCCTGGGCGTTAACGCCTTTGTCCATCCATCCATCCATCTTCTCCCGCTTATCCGTGGTCGGGTCGCGGGGGTAGCAGTTCCAGCAGAGAGCCCCAAACTTTCTTTTCCCTGGCGACATCAACCAGCTCTGACTGGGGGATCCCAAGGCGCTCCCAGGCCAGCGAAGAGATATAATCCCTCCACCTGGTCCTAGGTCTACCCCTTGGTCTCTTCCCAGTTGGACGTGCCTGGAACACCTCCCTAGGGAGGCGCCCAGGTGGCATCCTAACTAGGTGCCCGAACCAACGCCTTTGTGTGGAAGATAAACCCCACCGTGTCCTCCGAGTGTCCGTCCTGCACCGACAGAGAGACAATCACTCACTGCTACCTGGACTGCCACAGACTGAAGCCTCTTTTTAATGTTTTAAAAACAGTGTTTTTAGACTGTGGGGAGGTTTTTACAGAGACTGTTTTATTCGTGGTAATGGCTACAAGAAACAGAATGCAGGGAAGTGGGAACTGTTGCATTTTATTGTGGGGCAGGAAAAAATATCAATCTACAAAAGCAGGAAAAACTAAATAAACAGTACAGCCGGTCAGCAACTCACTAACATGTTTTTATCTTTGGTAAAGGCACGAGTGAGTGTAGATTTTAGATTTCACTGTCTGATGAGAAACATGGAAGAGTTTTTAAACCGGTGGTGTTACACTACAGCTCTGTGGTGGAGCTCGCTTTTAACTCTGTCTTTGTGTGAGGAAAAAAGGGAATTCTTCTCTCAATGTATATAAGCAAATAATTTAATTGTTTGTTGAAAATGTAAAACAGTGTTCTCTCTCTCTCTCTCATCTCTCCTTCTCAATGTTGGTACGCAAATGCGCTTTGTTTCAAATGACCCGGTGCTCTTTTTTTGGCGGAGGTGCGCATGCGCACCAGTTATGTGCAGCCATGGATATGTTGCCTTTACAAATGGTGCACTTTATCACTGCCTGGGTTTTGGTTGAAGTGCATCCAAATGCTGCTGCGTTTTCGCATTTGGCTCATTTTCCATCCGAAAAACACGTCCTCTACCTGCATACTTGCCAACCCTCCCGATTTTTGCAGGAGACTTCCCATTGCATTGCCCTCTCCCGGTTTCCTCCCGGGGTCATATTTCTCCCGATTTCTGACAAAATCAGATTTACTCAGGACTGTTTCCACTCTGACTTTAATACAGCTACACCATTGTTTGGTTTCCATGGTAGCGCATCTCTTTAGTAGCGCGCAACTGACAGTCTGAGAGGGTGAGGGAGAGAGTCACAGTAAACTGAACAAGAATCGACAACTCTACCCTCTGCTCACTCCTCTCCATGCTACAGGCTGCAAGACAGTGCACTAACAACTACAATAAGCATGTTAATGTTAATCTAATACAGCTCCGGCGATCCCCGCGGTGGTTTTGAAATGCTCCCGTTTTCGCGAGGTCTCAAGGTTGGCAAGTATGTCTACCTGTCCTGTACCACTTGTTATGACTTCTTTCTCTCACGTATTCCATTAAGACCCACCCCATCTCACTCCTCGTGCTGAAACCTACCAATCAGAGTGGGGCGGGTCTTCACAGAATAAGTTTGGGGAACAAAATCAAGCTTTTTAAAAGGCGAGTGGATTTTGGCAGGCAGTGAGTGCGGACCAACGATTGAACGATAAAAAGATGGCTCTCACCAAGGATTACTCGGTTTCCCTCGTTCTACCAAAGAGCCGTTCAAAAAAATCGGCTGGTTCGCGGCCGACACATCACTAGTCTATCTACAATTCTTATTGACAAAGTCAGTGGCCACCGTAGGATCCTCAAACCTGTGACGTTCCATTCGGCATGGTGATTTTGAGAGTCGCCGGGAAGAGGAGACCAAACTTCACATTTGGGTAGGAGTGCAGAATGCGCTTAACTGGGACAAAAGCAGCTCGCTTCTTGGCAACGGAGGACGTATAGTCCGGGAAAATGGAGATTCTCTTGTCGTTGTAGAGATCTGGCTCTGGATGTGAAAAGAAGTGTACCCTTATAACAAAGGGCCAAGGTGGGGTACCCTCCTTGGGCCTCTCTCGCAGGGTCTGATGGGCACGGTCGAGTAGAGGCTTCTCGTCCAGCTTGAGCAAGTCCCGGAGCAACTGCGCGACGAAATCAGTGGCACGGGATACCTCCAGTCCCTCTGGTAAACCCATCACACGTATGTTATTGCTCCGGGACCTGCCCTCAAGATCCTCACATTTGTCATCTAAGCATTTCACTTGCGAAGTTAGCATGCCAACTGTAGCTTCCAGCTCGTCTATCCGAGTGTTGTGGTCAGTAGCAGCTTTCTCCAGATCTCACATCGTCGCTTCGTGTGCCTCTACTGCATGCTGAAGTGGTTCAACTGAGCTCTTCAGTTATTGTCTCACAGACAATATTTCAGAGTGCAGATTCGCGGCCGATGCATAAATTTTCCCGAATATGTCATTCTTGAGAGACTCCAGCATCGACTGTAGCAGCGAGGCATCTAGGGTGTTACTAGCAACGTTAGTAGTAGCAACGCTAGCCGAGTTAGGAAATTGTGAGGCTTTGTGGCCTCCTTTCGCGGGGTCTTGTTTTGGCCGAGTAGAAGTCATTTTGGCTGGTCAAAAATCTAAATAATTGAGCTAGAGTTTGCTAGAGTACTTTATAAGTTGTTGCATACTATTAGTGAGCCAAACTGCACAATGAAAAAGTATTTTAAAGTCACTAATTTCAGAGCCGTAAGGGCACACGTCTACTCGCCTCCGTGCTCCATAGCCCCTAGCAAAAGCTAATCTGACAGAAGCCTTCTGAAGAATGCTTCTCGGCAAGAAAAGTAACTGGGTTTGTCTTGCGGATGGAATGTTTGATTACAAGCTTTTTGATGGTAAAATGAGACGTTCAGGGGACAGAAGCAGAGTTGGTTGGTCAGAGGCAATTCTCTGGCCTAGTTCTTCTGATCAGTGTCTGACATCAGCTCAAATCTCTCCTGTGTATGGTTATTTGCCACACAAATGTAATCACAACCCAAGTGTAAAAGTTTCTGCGTTTATCTCCTTCAGAATTGATTTCAAAATACTTGTTTTGCTTTAAAGGTCTACATTTTCTTGGTCCTAGCTATTAATCAGATTTGCTTTTAACCTATGAACCCTTTATAACCCCTAGCTCATCTAGTAGAGGCCTTTTATTTATTCCTACAGAGTGGAACAGCCTTTCAGAAGACCTGAGGGAGGCAGAGAATGTTTGCACTTTTCAGAGCCAAGTCAGCCAACCCTTTAAATGTTGCTTTTAATTTAATTGTAATTTAATTGTATTTATTCTTATATTATTCACACGACATGCGACATTATTCACTTCTGTTGGTTTTAAGTGTTTGTATTGATCACAAAGTTATGTGTTGCTCTTTCTGTCTGTTGATTGCTTTGTGTTTGTGAAGCACTTTGTGTTATAGTAGAACGGATCAGTAAAGAGCTGCAGATGAGCCTGACACCCAGAATCTGAGAGCCAGAGGCTAGCAGCACCCTGGAGAGATGCCAGGTTTATAGTTTCAGTTAGTTAAGCATCTCCAGATCAATAAAGTGTAGATACCATTTTATTCTTTAGGTGGAGAGTGGAGGAACATTCTCTGGAGCCTGGATGTGATGAGAACATTTACTGCAGTCTATACCCTGCAACAAAGCCATTTTTCCAATCTTCTCTGTAATGGCTTTGCTGAATGCACTGCAGGAGAGACATTCATCATTGTAAGGCTTCCCACGATCACATATCGTTATTTTAACGGATTCTTTGGTACTGTGAAAAGGAGCAGCAGGAACATGTTCCACAGTAATGTGATGTACAAACATGCAGTGAGAGCTATGTACTCTGTGACACTTTTCCAATAGGCTTGTGAGGATGCAAACAACAACAGATAGATGATTCATCCCCAGTGAAGAAGTGCAGGGGCCCCATTTATCAATGTTGTGTAGGATACATGTCAAAAGGTGTTTTTACGTGTGAGTGCTTACAGTACGTACAAAAATATTCTGATTTATGTCCTAGCTTTTTAAAATCACAATTAACTCGAAACGGGGCGCAGCTTTTAGAGGTTCACGCAACACCCACAGTCACCTATAGATAGTCAGCGATGTGCTCTTTGTTATTGTTTATTTATACTCTCTGCATCATGGCAACTGCCGACAGAACGGATGCAAAAATAATCAAATTGAAGTTCTTGTTGGGGAGGGGGAGAGCAGTAATAATACAGCTTTGTGGACACAGTGTGGGCACAGAGAGTGACAGCAGTGGAGGCTGTGAAGCTGCTGCCTCACCAAATAAAAAGAGAAGTAGTATGCCAACAGCAAAAGTGGAGGCCAATACATGCCAGCCTTACAGACCACACCCCCTTTATAAGAAACAAGGAGGAATTACCGGGAAGCCTCTCCTGAGTGGAGTCATGACGGAGGGGGACACAGGTGGGCAAGGTGCACCAGATGACTGAGATAACATCATTTCTATGACCTTATTTGTAATGAAATATATGTACATTATTACAATTGAGACCTAATTACAGAATATCATTTTATTTATTTAGTGCTCCATCTCTGCACCAAAAAACATGTTTTATGACATGAGCTGTACAACGTAACAATTCAATGTTGCTGTTGTTTTCTATACCTTGTGTGTATAGGCCCTGTTATTCTTATGTTGGTTGTTCCCTTTCCTGCAGTGTGTTCTATAGGTTTTTTGTGCATGTAAAGGGTCTGCAGAGGCTAACATCCCAGAGTTCTCTCCCACACTCCTCCACTCCATTGGACTCCTTTGTCATACGTAAGATATTGACATCACTTCGTAATACTCTCGCTTCTATTGGCTAGCACTCCGACAAATTGTAGGTGATAGGCTAAGGGGCGGGACATCTCTAAGCGGTTGACTAATCACAACAGCCGGCCAGCTAACCAATCAAAGCAGACTGGGCTCTGGTTTCAGATGGAGGGTGAAAACACTGCCTGTGTTAGCACCAGTCGTTACACCAACCTCGAAAACTGTTTTTGTGCAAACTCAATTTGTCCTACCTTTCAGCGCAATATTTATGAGAATACATGTCCTTACATGAAAGTGCTATTTAATAACTACAGAACATAAATGAGACTCTGTTTGTATTTATTATCCTAAGTCAATTATTTTTGCACTCAGGTTGTATTTTGTAAGGTTCGCCATCTTTTGTCTGTTTGTAAATGTAGTCCCAAGCTCTGACGCTAAGATGGAGCATGCTGATGTATGATGTTCACTCCTCCAGAGTGATATTATTTTTCTGGGGGCGGCCTCTCTAAACAATCCCAAGTGTGTGTTTTCACAACAGTTCCTGTAAAGCTGCCATCTTCATCTTCTGCAGCCCCAGCGAATATAGGTTCAGGGAAATCCCAAACAGTCAGTGGGGTTGGTGGCTCTGTAGTGAATGGATGTGATTTATTGACATGTCTTGCTGTTTGGCCTACTATGCTGAATATGGTGCACAACACTCTCTTTGTTATTATGGTTCTATGCTTCCCAGGGGGGTATACTACGAAGCAGGATTTTCGCTTAGCCGGCTAACTTCAGGGAAAACTCTGGGTTTCCGGTCCTACGAAGCTGGTTCTCTAGGCTAGAGCAGAGCAGGCTAGATCTCCATGGTAACTTATGATGTGCTGCTAACCTGGTCGAGACCAGGTTAGGTTGCAGGCTAAGAGCTCAACTCAGTGAAAGCACTGCCTGCTGACCAATCAGAGCTCAGTGTGCGCAGTTTACAGGAGAAAGGAAATACAGAAAAACTGCCGTTGCAGGAAAGACGGCCGGCAAAAATCACCGACTGTGTGAACGTGAACATTAATAGAATATCACCTCCATCTTCAGAGCAATCTGACTATTAGGCCTATAACATTAGCCTTAAGAAAGCTTACTTAAATATCTGCCACAACATAAGTAACCGGATCAAAGTAACATGATACATTATGATGTGATATGCCGCGGACTGTACTTAATATCTCCTTATCTGAGTCAGCTGAGCCGTATCTGGCCGTGCAACACTCCCAGTGTCACAAACTGTATGCAGAAGTATTATTTTAAGCAACACATTAAGTTGACGAAACACTCGAGTCAAATGTAATTAAAGTCAGATCGTGTGTTAGACGGGGTGATATCATAAACCTGTTCATGTACGCATTCAAACACTTTTTCTGTTACCAGCTGTATTCACCTTGCAGGTGCAGCTATGTGGCTTTGATCCTGGATCAAGTGTTTAAGTCATGGATGTTTAAAGTTTAACTTCTTCATATGTCTAATATTATAGTTGACTTTTCACCTACGCTGTCATTGGAGGCAGTCGCAATTTCTACAGGCTCGCACTTACCTGTTAGCATCTGGCATCTGTTAGCATCTGTTAGCATCTAGCAGCATCTAGCTCTCCTGCTTACACACTTTTAGCCATCCCTGCTTATACAAGTAGTAGTTTTAGTTGTCTGCGAACTGTGGAGGCCTACTCCCACCTGTCGAGTGCGGCTGTACTGAGGTGTTTTTCCTCCGGAGACGTCGCGAAGAGACGGAGCGGCTCCACCTGTTGCTGCATGCGATCTGCGATTTACGGAGGCCTGCTCGTCGCGAAGAGACGGAGCGGCTCCACCTGTTTGCTGCCTGCGATCTGCGATCTACGGAGGCCTGCTCCCACCTGTAGAATACGGCTGTACTGGAGAGTTTTTTACCCCGGAGTCGTCGCAGAGAGACGGAGTGGATCCACGCTTCGGGCTTGGCCTGCTTCCACCGGGCGTGTGCTGCTGTGCGGAGGAGGATTTTACCACCGCTGGGGCCTGCTTTCCACCTGTCCTGGTTCTGCTGTTGCAGAGGCCTGCTTTCACCCCGGGGATACCACGGAGGGACCGGAGCGCTTCCACGCTGCTGTTTTCGCCTGTCCTTTGCTGCTGTGCTGATTTTGCTCCAGGAACATCGCGGATACTGCTGTGCCTGTTAACTGTTTTGGACTATGAGAAGATCTCTAGTCATTCTGAGAAGACTACGGGATTCAGGTCTGTTCTGCCACCCGCAGTGGGCATCCCCTGCAAAGGTTCGGATGTGTTGCTCAAACAATTACCGGTTGCCTTGTCACAGTCAATCTGCTCGACAAAATATGTTTGTCTTTTTTATTTTCCTGCGATGATGGTTCTTCAGGACTGCTTCTTAAGCTCTAATCACACTCTCGCAGACTTTTCCGGTGTTTCTAAATTAGATGACAATGTATGTGTGTCGCTTAAGAGGAAAAGATGCCTGGTTTTTTTGTTGTTATTACTGTCAGGAAATGTACAACCTAACCCTGGTCCGCCCAGTAGTAGTAGTCAGATCGCTACTCCTGCTGATTTTAAAGCTAGGTCTGGGTTGGGTTTCATCCACTTGAATGTGCGCAGTCTGTTAGGTAAACTAGATTTTGTCCGTATCTGGGCAAAATTTACTGACGCTGACGTCATTGTCTTATCAGAAACATGGCTAAACAAATCTATTTTGGCCTCTGACATTGCCTTAAATGGTTTTAATGTGTATCGTACCGACCGGCCTAATAAAGGTGGTGGCGTTGCCATTTATGTTAAGAATAAGTTCAGTGTAACCACATTAGTTTCCAAATCGATCAGTAAGCAATTTGAATTTTTAGCCATAAATATAGAAGTGGCAAAGGGTCAACAGGTCACGGTAGTGAGTTGTTACAGACCCCCCTCAGCTGTCAAAGACTCCTTGTCTTCACTAGCAAATCTTTTATCACAACTAGACTACAAGGAAATAGTGCTACTTGGAGATTTTAACTGGGACTGGTTAACTGCAGTGTCAGAGGATTTTAAAAACCTTTGTATCTCTTTGAATGTTACTCAGATTGTTGACAGTCCTACTCGCCCAAATATTAAGTCCCCTAATAAATCCTCCCTAATTGATCTCATTCTAACTAATGTTCCCCATAAATATTCATCTGTGGGAGTATTTGCAAATGATCTGAGCGATCACTGTGGTGTAGCCACAATTAGGGACACTAAGGTCCTAAAGGTTAAACCTTGCATTATCATTAAGAGAGACAAAAAACATTTTGTGGAGCAGGGTTTTGTGCATGATCTGTTTGATTGGGGTAAAATCGATCTGTGTGCTGATGTGGAAACCGCATGGTCTTATTTTTATCTTGGTTTTATGGAGATCATTGATAGACATGCACCCCTGCGTAAATTTAGAGTAAAGGGACGAGACAATCCTTGGTTTTCTGCTGAGCTGTCTAGCCTCCTTCATGAGAGAAACAAGGCCTGGGCAAAGGCTAGGCAATCAGGCTCAGAGGTAGAGTGGCTGCGTTTTAGGCAGCTAAGGAATAGCTTCACTTCAAATGTCAAAAGTGCAAAGTCGAAGTACTATTTGTCAGTTACCACAGAAAACCTAAATAATCCTAGGAAATGTTGGAAAGCAATAAAATCCACCGGTGAGATCCGTAATGAGATACCTCCGTGCATTACCACAGCATCTGGCACTATATCGGACAGGGCTACTATGCTAAATTGCTTTAATGAGCATTTTGTGTCCTGCGGTTCTATGTTTGATTCTGTGACTAACTCTGCTTCTGTGAACTCCCCAATCGTGACTCTGAACAATGTGGTCTGGAAAACCCTTCAGTTTTACTCCTTTTACTGTCAATGTTGTTCATGAAGCCTTATCTAAGCTAGATCCTAAGAAACCGGCTGGCCCGGACAACGTAGAACCTTTCTTTTTAAAGATAGCTGCAGATTTTATTGCTCCTCTCTCACTACTCTTTTTAACCTCTCCCTCAGCACAAATGCAATCCCAAAAGTATGGAAGTCAGCTTATGTCTTGCCTTTGCTAAAAGGAGGGGAGGCAACTATTTTAAATAACTATAGGCCAATCTCTAAATTGTCAGTTCTGGCGAAGGTTCTTGAACGCTTAGTGAGTGAAACAGGTAAAGGAGTTTTTATGTAAAAATGATATCCTGTCTAAACATCAGTCAGGCTTCAGAAAACAACATAGCACCATCACTGCCACAATGAAAGTGGTGAATGACATTACGAGTATTTTAGACAATAAGCAGAGTTGTGCAGCTCTATTTATTGACCTTTCCAAAGCGTTGATACCGTTGATCATCGCATCTTAAGCAGAGGCTACTCAGTATCGGCATATCCAGCCATGCAGTGGGGTGGTTTGTGAACTACCCCTCTGAAAGGTCCCAATGTGTTCACTTTGATGGGCTGTCTTCTGAGTGGTTAAACATTGCTAATGGTGTTCCTCAAGGTTCTGTTTTAGGTCCACTTTTATTCTTCATATATATCAACAGTTTAGGTGAAAATGTGGATGAAGCTACTTTACATTTGTATGCTGATGATACCGTGATGTACTGTGCAGGTCCCTCCATTCAGGAGGCTGGTGTTAAATTACAGGCTGTTTTTAACATTATTCAGACTCAGCTTGCTGAACTTAAGCTTATTTTAAATGTTGATCAAACCAAGGTAATGCTATTTTCAAAAGCTAAAAAGACACCAGAGCCTGTTTTGGATATTGTTACTATGCAAGGACAAGTACTTGAAGTGGTTACCAGTTATAAATACCTGGGTATCTGGCTTGATGATTGTCTTACTTTTAAACTTCATGTCAATAACCTGCTTAAAAAGCTGAGGGTTAGACTAGGTTTCTTTTTCAGAAACAAGTCCTGTTTCTCTTTTGAAGCCAGGAAAAGGCTAGTCACTGTGACCTTTTTACCTGTGCTGGACTATGGTGATTTGTTGTATATGAATGCACCTGCCTATTGCCTGAACAAGTTAGATGCCGCCTATCACAGCGCACTGAGATTTGTCACAAATTGTAAAGCACTTACTCATCACTGTACCCTGTATGCCAAGGCAGGTTTGCCATCACTTACTGTAAAGAGGCTCAGTCATTGGTACACGTTTATTTATAAAGCTTTGTTGGGTAAACTCCTGTATTATATTTGCTCTCTGATAACACAGAGAGTTGCAAGCAGCTATTGTCTGAGATCGCATGATGTAGTATTGTTAGATGTGTCAAGAGCAAGGACTGTCTTAGGTAAGACAGCTTTTATGTGCGCAGCTCCACTTGCTTGGAACCGTCTTCAGCAAGAATTGAAACTGAGCAATCTCATTCCTCTGCATGTTTTTAAAGCTAGGCTAAATGAAATGCTCGTTGATACTATGGGCACTTGTAAATGTCTATAACTATGTAAATGTATCCTGTAAATATAATGTATGATGTCCTTTATTGTTTTATGTTTCATGTGGAACCTATATGCTGCAGGTCTCCCTTGAAAAAGAGATCTATGATCTCAATGGGACCAATCTGGTTAAATAAAGGTTTGAAATTAAATTAAATGAAAATTCAGGAAGTATGACGCTGCGCTGTCAGTACGCTTCTCCATGTTTGTGATTGGTCGAATGCTCCAAATACCACCCCTTCTATGTGAACGCGCACCTAACTAGATAGGACACGGCTGGCTTGAGCGATCCACTTGATAACCCGCGTCGTAGGACCGTTTAGCGAGAGCGCGTATGTTTTGGATTAGGCCAACGGTTAACTCAAACATATCCAGGTTAGGTTGAACTGGCTTTGTAGTACAGGCCTCTGGACTAATAGCTCTGTGTGATTGAGGTGTGTGTGCACACTGCACACCGATACAAAACATTTGCTTTCCAGGTTTTAAGATTATTATTTCAAAGAAGGGGAAAGTTGATGCCCCCCACAAAAATAAATGTTGCAGAAAAACTGATGACAAAAAAAAAAGAAGCTTTTTCCCACTTTGTCATTAAAGCAGTAAGTGAAAGCTCCTTTAAACTCCAGAGTGAACGTGTGATGATGTTAGAGTGGGCTGTACCCGAATATCCGATTGGCCTTTTCTAAATGTATGCTATCAATAAAGGCGAATTGCCATATTAAATTGGACGACGATAAGACGAAGGCAGTGTGCCAAATATGCGATGAGAAACTGGCCTACCACGGTGGCACAACAATTATGAAAAGTCACCTGAAGGCTGTAAGTAGTAGCTTAGCTTAGCTGTTGTCCAGTTGCCGTGATGAAGCTGCTTTATCCGCCGTTTAACCTGTTAAGCCCTGAGCCTGTTTTTCAGGTCTCAGGCTCGAAACTGACATTGTTCCCAGAACAAATGACCATATCTTCACTTCTGGAAGGGTTACATTAATAATCTTTTTCCTCAAAGCAAGGTTACATCTGTGAGTTGGATGTAGAAGTGTCAGAATCAATATAGATGTTTTTCTTTAAAGTAAATTCAGATTGAACACAGTAAAAAAATGTAAATTATAGTGTCCGTCCAAAAATTATTTTTTACTTATAGTGAAAACTACCCTTGGATGATGGTAAGGTAGACTAAAAGCTTTAGGAATCCAAAGTACAACATATAATAAGTACCCTGTATCAAGATTGATGCAAAAACAAGTGAAATTTGACCTTTTTAGAGAGATTTAGCAAAAGAAAACCCCTTCTGGGGTCATTTGGGTGGATTTTCCATATCTCTGGCCCCCCTTGCTCGATTTTGATGATTGACATCTCTTTTTAACCGCTAGAGCCAATGGAATTGAGGGGAACTCCCTCATACACACACACGTTACCAAATAAGGAGTGAGAGTGACGCGTAGCCAAAACAGGAAGCTGCGATAACTCTGGTGGAGACCATTAGTAGCTAATTTTTATTCTCCGATTTTTACATAAAAATGGAATTATGGATTATAAATAATGTTTTGAAAGTGACAGACACATTGGATTAATCTATGGATTAACCCTCAGCATCGTTTTTATCGTTTTAATGCCATTGAACACAACTTTTGATCAGAATAACAGCTAAAGTGAGACGATGTCCCGTTTTTGCTCCGTAATGTTACGTGTTGTGATGCCTGTGTTTGCTTCCCCTGTCGCAAGTTCTGATCGCTCAGTGATGATACTATACCTATAATCTGTAGAGTCTCAGCTTTAATCTGATATCTTGTATGTGCAGTTACGATAAGTAATAAGGGTATCTTTACCTTGCGTTCTGTGCCAAAATGCGTTAGCATTTTTCCGCTCAGGGGTCATTTAGACGCTTCTTATGAGACTTGTGTTTTGTTTTGGTAAAAATGGTTCGTATCGTCAGTTACCTGAGATTCTTCCCGTTAATCTGGTATAACACATTCATAGTTTTTTAAATATTAAGAAGCCCTGAGACACAGTTTCGGGGAAAAAAACTACCCGCCAGACCCGGGTTAGGGTCCTCTCGGGCTTAACAGGTTAAACAGTAACGTTACACATGATAAAAACGTGCACTTACTTTGCTTGAAAAATAGTTGCAAGCAAGCAACCGAATAGCTTTTATATTAGTTTTCAAATGTTATCCGAATAGTTAAAATAAAACATACGGAGTAATGTGGGAGCATCTGGGGCTAAGGCAATTATTGGCATAAAAAAACATAACGTTGAGTAGCCCAGCCTAATAATAACTTGTGTCCATGGGTGCATCCCCATGCATCCCAGCCATCAACATCCTCAACTACACCTGTGGAGTCTATTTTTATATAACATTAAAAGACTGATTCTTATAATTACACAGTGGTGAACCGTCAGGGCCTTCAAGGTATTCAGAGAATACCCTGGAACACTCAGATAAAACAAACAAAAAATCGATTTAATTATATAAATAAAATGTAATAAAATGTATATAAAATGAATAAATGAGAATCGTATCCGTGTTGTTGACCTGTAATATTACAGTGTTACGTTGATTTGTTTGTCCTTCTCGGACCATGCACTACGCATTTCAGTGGTGGTGTGTTAGAAAAGAAAGCAACCAATCAGATCTTGTTCTGGGTCTCTGGGTAGAATATCCTTCACCAAGGTATTCTACATCCTTGATCGAATGCCCTGGCCCTTACACTGAAGGAGAGCGTACGTTTGGACTGACAGTTTGATCAACCAATCATATATTGATTTGTAGCCAATGGGCGTATTCTTCAGAGTTTCCCTCGGTTCCAGGGTATTCTAGAAGGCCCGCTAGTTAACTGGCTCGAGACAGAGGATCTAGATGAATGCGACGAAGCAATTCATGCCGTTTTATTGTTTTTAACGTTGAAATGACAAGTGCAACAGGTGAAGAGGAAGTTGTTGCGGAATTGTCGTGAGTACCCTTTTCAAGACGACAATTCAGTGAAAAGACGGACATTATAATGAGGGGGGGGAGGGGCGGCGGCGGGGGGTGGGTGTGTCTATAGAAGGTCCAGTTGTGATGGCCACGGTTCGCCACTGTTATTACATTATATGCTTATTGTGCTCATGAGATTGCTATGACTATAGAATAAATAGACACAATCACTAATCCCAGGTTCTGATGGGTTAGATACCAACGAGGGGAATAGTCAGAAGAAAGTTTTAGCTTGCAATAGAAAGTAGCAGAAGCCATATGCAGGCACCGTAGAAACAATTGAGTTATTGAGGCTATGGCCTTGGCCGCCTGGGTTAGCTCCGTGCCCACGCATAGCTGGGAATCAGTATAACCAAGATTACACTTTTCTGTAGAAGCTTCTTCAAAACAAATTACGTATGATGGTGCCAGAGTAGGGAGGGACTTCGCACGAGGTTCGAGGCTCTTGACGGATTTGGTGGTTACAGATTACAGCCTTGGCCAAGTAATATATATATATTTAGCTCTCTTTACAATAAATAGTTAAACTTAGAAGTTGTCTGTCTTTTCTGGAATTCTGAACCCAACACACCCAAGACAATACAGCAGACCCTACAGTTCCAAAAACCGACAACGGAGAAAAGAAAGAGAGAGAGATAACAGATGCCATAGTAGATTTCATCGCTATGGATATGAGATCATTTACATAGTCGAAGGCTTCAGAAAATTAATGAAGAAGATGGAGCCCGACTACACTGTCCCCAAACGCTCCAGTATTTTAGATGCCATGTCTCTGAAGTACAGCGATCACTGAGACCAAATTGTAACTCATCGAAAACTCAACTGCCGTAAGTTTTACAACGGACATTTGGACCTCGTTGTGTATGGAGGCGTACATGGCTGTCACCTGTCACTTTATAACTCAGGAGTGGGAACTCTGTAACTTCGTATTGGAAACCAAAGTAATGGAGGTGAATTATACGGGAGTCAACATTGCAGAACAGCTTGGAGAAGTGGCGGACGCCTTTGCCATTCCAAATTACAAGCGAGTAGCCGTTGTTCACGACAATGCCAGCTACATGAAGCTGTGCACAGAGACGCTGAAGAAATTACCGGAGAACTGGGGCAACGTACAAGTAGTCTACTGCTCAGGACACACGCTACAGCTGTGCATAAATACAGCACTAAAACAGGACAGAATACGTCGCACAGTTTCAGCTGCCAGGAATCTCGTGGGACACTTCAGAAAAAGTGCAAAGGCTACAGCTGCGTTGAAAGATCAACAAAAGCAGCAGAATGTTGTAGCGCACAAACTCATAAATGACGTCGCTACTCGATGGAACTCTACATGTGAAATGCTTGACCGACTGGTGGAGCAACGATGGCCAGTGACAGCTGTTTTGTCAGATCCCAGCATCACGAAGAAAGCAGATCGCACCCTGGACCTGACAGCAGACCAGTGGAAACTGGCACAGGAGACAGCAGAAGTGCTGGGGCCCCTAATCACGCTCTCAGGAGGAAAACTTGTCGTTGTCTGCAACAATGCAAATGCTCTTTAACCTGAAAAGACTCCACCTGTCACCGGAGGAGGATGACAGCCCTGCCATCAGCAATACTTGAGAGACACGAATACAATCCAGTCTGGCCCACTTGCATGGTGGAAGCACAACAGTGACCGGTATCCCAAACTGGCATTTGCGGCCAAGCACTGCCTTTGCGTTCCGGCCACTTCAACCCCGTCAGAGCGCATTTTCTCAAAGGCTGGCTACATCGTGAACAAGACCAGAAGTTCACTTTTACCTGAGAATGTGGACAAACTCGTCTTCCTCGCACACAACATGAACAGAGTGTAGGTAGGCTTACGGCTTAGTCAAATGAAGCTTGCAACCTGATTGTGATTTATTTGTTTATTTGAAAGATTGGAAATAAATTGTTCGTTTATTGAAGTGTATGCTGCTGCTGTTATTATTATAGCGCTAATTGCGCTACCTACCTTGTTCTATTTATTACAGTTCGTTTTTCTATATAAAGTATACAAAATATATTTTTTTTATTTAAATTGTTAGTTTATTGAAATGTGTGCTGCTGTTATTATTTATAATTACGCTACCTTGTTCTATTTATTACAGTTCGTTCATTTTTTTTTCATTCTTCATTTATTTACTAAAAACAAATTTAGTGCAAAAAACAAAAAGGAACAATTTTGAGTTTTTTATAGGTTATTATGCTATGATTTTACTGCTCCGGCCCACTTCAGATCAAACTTGGCAGTTTGTGGCCCCTGAACTAAAATGTGTTTGACACCCCTCTCTAGATGATAGGAAAGGAGCTTCAATGCTTCCTTTGTTATCTCCTTTAGGAAAGGATACACTGGACGTAAGCAACCATTCACTTCCTTCTTTTATTTTAAGTCAAACATTTATGAAGCCTGCATGAAACAACATAAGAAGGCACGGGGCAAAATATCTTTCAGTAGTCCGTCTCTAAGTTAGATTACCCAAGTCAGACGCCAATCAATCACATCCTCCATCGCATCATAAATATGTCGCCTAGGTTTGTTTTTTCCTAAATCACATTTTTCCTTATCCCCACGAGGCCTTTTCACTGAAAAGACATAGGACCTAATTTTTTGGATAATTCGACTGCAGCCCAAGCATGTGTTGCCCCGGTTACCTGTTAGCGGTTGACCCACATACTGTACAAATATTCAGTATGTCCTACAGCTACACAGGGTGCAAGTCCAGGCCTTTAGCTCAATGCTGTCTCTTTCTCCGCCTACACAAGCTACACAATTAAGAATAATGTTTTAGAAAAGGAGACATGGCATGACCTTCTTGAGGACTCAGAAGGTGTCGCTGAGCAACAAGAAAACACAGTGGGATGGAGATGGACTGTAAAACGGCATATTTGTTGTAAGTCCAGATGAATTCTTGCTGTCCTTGACAGTAGTTCACTAGTTGTTCCCGGCTTTAAAGCAGAACGCATTCTCACAGTCCTTTACCAATGACTGTGCTTGTTGTTGATTAAAGTAATTATAAGTCAAATGAAGCTGGGCGGGATGTTTTGTCTCTTATTGGAGGCATTAAAAGGCTTTCTGGCTATTTTATTTTCCTAAAGTAGCATAAAAGTACTAACTTTATCGGGTTGTGCAACTCTCCATTATACTTTAACAACTAAATTAGTTTTAACCTTATTGGCCTGTATGTATGGAATAATTACAGCAAAACCTATTTTTATGTTCATATTGAAAACTGAAACGGAGTACGAGCTGGTAGAGAGCCGTGGTCAGATGGGATGTATACTACTCTGTGTGTAGTTATAATATGAACTACGAGTTATGGTGTAAGAAACTAAATGTAAACAAGGGTGAAATTAGAAATCTCCCTTGACTAATTTCTTTCATTTTCTTTATTTAACAACCCTATTTAAATGGACTTTAACATGTTTGTAAGCACAATAAATCTACTATTTATGGTCACTTCAGACAAGAACTTATGTATGATCTGATTTAATATTGACTTTATTTGTTGTAGAAGTGTGTTTTTCATTCTTGACGAATTGATTGTTCATTTCATATTTGTCTTAATGATTGAGTTTATGTCCCTATAGTGTGTGAATGTGTGTTTGATTCATACTTGCCAACCCTCCCGATTTTCGCGGGAGACTCCCGATTTCATAGCCCTCTCCCGGTTTCCTCCCGGGGTCATATTTCTCCCGATTTCTGACAAAATCAGATTTACTCAGGACTGTTTCCACTCAGACTTTAATACAGCTACACCATTGTTTGGTTTCCATGGTAGCGCGTCTCTTTAGTAGCGCGCGCAACTGAAAGTCTGAGAGGGTGAGGAAGATAGTCACAGAAAACAGAACAACAATCGACAACTCGACCCTCTGCTCACTCCTTTCCTGTAAAATACAGGTCCAGCCCACAGATATGCTCCATCAAGGATGGTGCTACTGGCTGCAAGGCAGTGCACTTACAACTACAATAAGCATGTTAATGTCAATCTAATACAGCTCCGGCGATCCACTAGCACCCCCACCCCCCCCGCGGTGGTTTTGAAATTCTCCCGATTTCCGAGGTCTCAAGGTTGGTTAAGTATGGTTTGACTGTTGTTGTGGCTGCCTTCCTTTGTTTCCATCAAGCCGCTAGATGCCTTAAACACACTGAAAAATACTGAAACGTTGACTTGAAATTACACATAACTGTTAGGTTGGTTGAAAGCAATTATATTAAGTTGATATAGTATATATATTTTTTAAAAGACCGGCTCTAAACTGTATTCGGTTCCCCAGAAACATGCTTTGGTGCAGGTAAATGTAAAACGGTGTAAAGTACCTACAAAGGAACAGGGCAGCTAAACCTATTCCCCCCCATGCCCTCCTGTGATGTGAGTCCAGTACCTGCAGGTCCAGAGCGGTGAGCTGCTTCCCCTTCTCTCCTGAGTTGCGTTTGAACTCCTCGAGGGTCCAGGAGGGCAGGCCCCTCGGACCCTCTGACAGGCTGCTGATCCTGAGGTCCGTGTACAGGGGGCTGCCTTTCAAATGGGCCTTGATGGAGGGGGTGAAGGGGTGCGGAGAGAAGACCTGTTCGCTCAGATAGGACTCCTTCGGTGGTTTAGACGGGCGGTGGGCCTGGGGGAACTCGTACTGACGCTCTCGCTCTGCCTGGGGAAGGAGAGGACAAGAGAAGATAATTCAGCCTGCTGAGCTTCTGCTGTAGGAGAACTAGTCTGTCATTTGCCTTTTTTTAGGGTATTACTCATTGTAGTTCATCCTAAATAACAAAACAGAGGGTCTAACGTCACCAGATCGCTGATGTAATTTATGCCAGGGAGAGAAAAATAAAAAGACTAATGAGCAGAAGAAACAAAGAGGAAGTGTGCTTTCCTAACCTGCCTGCGTATGGGGGTTAATCCCTATCTTTATTCAAGAACGTGGTCTTTACATTTGAGAGTATCATTTATTGATTTCATGTTCAGATTATGTATTTCTTTCCCTCAAACGGCTGTCCTCACACTCAAATAGTTCCTGCTTGCTCTGCTTCTGCTCAAACTGTACGCTTGCACTCCGATATATTGCTGCTTACAGATTTCCCATGTTCCAGTTTAAAACCTTCTCCTCACACTCAGGCTGTTTCTGTGCACTCGTGAAATGTCTGCTCTCAGATTTATGCTCTGCGCTTGGATTTCTTGTGCAACAACCCTGTCAAAATCCCTCAACCAATAGGAGGCCAAGTGTCCTTGCGGGTGCGTTCGCTTGACTTATTAGAGCGTCCCGTAAGGGCGGTAACCCCTAGATTCCACCGGGTCCGGCTGCGCCGCGGTGTTCGACAAGATCGCGGCCACTCTAGTCAATGGGTGCTATTCCACCAGACGCGCCGCGTTACGGCTTAGAAGCGTCCCAGAAGCGTCTCGCCGCTGGGATCACCCCTAGATTCCACCGGGTCGGTCTGCGTCGCGGAAGCGCCGCGGTTTTCGGAGCATCTTGCCTGCCGGCTCGCAGTTTTTGTACAGACAAAGTTAATAATAATTGTAATATTCCAGTTGTAGACGACATGAATCAAAGATGTGTTGCTGTATTTTAGTGGTAAAACAATTCATTCATTATCATAATTATTCTATAAATATAATTTACACAGTGCCTGTAAACCGGAGGAGAACGCTGGCATTTCTCCTCCAGACTACGGAGGGATAGGGTCTGCAAATTAGTTTATTTGGGGGATGGGCCGGATTCTGTCACCGGTCCACTTCCTGCCCGCCGCCTCTGCAACGCGTCGCGTCGAAAAATAAACTTGAATCCTATTTCGAGTGGAGCCCAGCGGCGAGACGCTTGTGAGACGCTTCTGAGCCGTAACGCGGCGCGTCTGGTGGAATAGCACCCATTGACTAGAGTGGCCGCGATCTCTTCGAATGCCGCGGCACAGCCGTAACCCGGCCGTAACACGACGCAGACGGACCCAGTGGAATCTAGGGGTCACTCTTTGGTTTATAAATTCCCGCCCTCCACGGCTTTATCACATGTACTTCACTTGTTTCATTTACAACTTTTTGGGGGAAAAAAGCACAGTTAATATATACCAGCGCAGCACCTTACATAATAGCTACGTTAATAGTAGCCGTAGCACACCGTGCTGGAGCAGAACAACAGTCTGGAGGATCACTGTCCAACATGGCGCAAAGTCATATCGTTTTATTTGCCATACTTTTTACGCTGGCAAGGGTGTCGTGAATCAACCACATCAGGTCTTGTTCATTGACAGCTGCATGAACTAACATGCCTATTAACTTTAGCTTAAACCAAGGTGGTAATATTTCAAATGGTTCTTAAATACACACAATATAGTAATTGTAATGTATGCTTCTGTGAGTTTCATTTTCCCTTCATCCATGGGTGTAGCACATGTCCTGTTTAAGTTTAATCACTCAGTGTGGCTAAATAAAAGACTCACATTAATAATAAGGGATGCTCTGATCGATCCGCCACCGATGGTTATCGGCCGATATTCACTCTTAATAGTGTGATCGGTGCTCTCTATAAAGGCCTACCCCTGGAACAACCTAAACTAGTTATAAATATGTTTATTCTTCACTGTCGGGTCACTCGTTACTGGATCAGCGAGCTGCTGAAGGGCTGTCAGGGGAGGGAGAGAGGAAAATAGAGCGCTTCCGCCCATTTCTCCCATGTTATTATTCAAAGTCAACTTGAATAAGGTACTTCATTTGAATGTAATAATGATGTTTGTGGAAGCACATCATGTATTGAACAATGAATCTGAACTTTTCGATCTGTTACGATTATAAACTGAAGCAATATAAAAATGAGCCCCATTAGATTTAAACATCACTTTAAATGGAAGATCTGAGAGCAGACATTTGACGAGCGCACAGAAACAGCCTGAGTGCGAGGAGAAGGTTTTAAGCTGTGAAGGATAAAGATAAGGCAAATGTGGCAGTGAATATAAGATATAGTGGGCCTATCATGGAAAAGCTAAGACATTGAGCTGTCTGAGTGGAAAAGTACAGTACTGTGTTAAAGTCCAACTGCTGAGAAGCCTCAGTGGAAATATACTATGTGAATACTGTGTGCAACAAAAACGCGGGTCAACCAGATTAAGAACAGAGGCATCCTGTTATGTCCAAACTGATAAGCCACAAGGTTGCAGAACTCATTATTCTCACACTAAATCACCCACCAAGCAGGCGCAACAGTTCACAAGGGCAGTCTTGTGAGTGAAACCAGATAAGGAAGTGAGTGAAAGCAAATGAGGAAGTAACAAAAGCGCGCCGAAGGCTAACCTAAGAGTTGCTAGGGTAGCAACGGCAGATTACACCACAAGAAAGCAGCGAAGGTGGGGGGCTCCGCTAGGAACAGTATATAAGCAGGATGTATTCAGTACTCGAGGCTCTCTTCAACTGGGATCTTACACTGACGAGCTTGTCACGGTGAGAACTCAAGAAGGAGTCCAAGGCGCTTTGTGGTATAGTATCAGATTGATGTATCTTTGTTGAACTGTGTAATAAAGTGCTTATTTGAAGAAACAATCCATTGGAGTGCAAAGTCTAGTTTTGTACAGCTAACAGAGAATAGTGTCTAGGACACAATTCCTTTTCCCTCAGAACTAAGAACGGTCATCGGCAGATCCGGACAGCGACCCCGCTCTAGCCATATCCAAACGATCTGCGCGAAGGACGGACCTGGTCCGGTAGACTCCAACAGCTTGGTGACCCCGACGTGATGGTCTAGAGCAGGTAGTCTGGACACCGATGACCTTCTGAGAGGACACCAAAAAACATTGAGTTTACGGCTTTTACAAGAAACCATCTCACACAATCAAAAACCCGGGTAACTCAGAATCAAGGTAAGCATCTGCCTGTTACAACAAATAGATGTGTTTGAAATACCACTAAATTTTAGGATTGTGTGAAAATGGCAGAAATAATTGTCTCAGCTAAAAAGTAAAGATAAAACGTAAATAAAATTGTGTGCACTAAATAGATCAACAAGGGCATAAACAAATCTGTGGTGAGAAGCGGGTGAAACCCGTAATTTATGAGGATCCGCCGCGGTCCAAAGGGAAGGTGTAAACCTGGTCGCCGTACCAGTAGCCATAGTACAGTGTAAAACTAGGCAAGGCCCTAGTATCTAAGAAAAGGTAGAAGACTAGCAGGGTTAGGGTTAGTTAAAAGTGTCAGCTCAACTAGCTGAATTAAAGGGCGTAATCGCCGCTTTGAACCAAGGAATAGATCAAGACATCAATGTGTACACAGACTCGGCATACGTACACGGGGTAGTGCACCACGACCTAAAAAGATGGCTCAGGGCAGGATTCGTAACTAGTACAGGAACACCAGTGAAACACTATCACGAAATCAAGGCGTTAGAGGAGGCTATCATGAAACCCAACAGAGTAGCTGTAATCAAATGCAAAGGACACTCCAAAACCACAGGGTACCTAACCGATGGAAACACTGCCGCCGATCTGGCCGCCAAGCAGGCAGCCGGATACGAAGCCACATTCTCACAAATGGTTGTACGGGCTCCCCAAGAAGGAATACTAGAAGCCAGAACAGATGAGGAGTTGGCTAAAGAACAATCTAAAGCTTCCCCGCAAGAACTAACGGCCTGGAGAAACAAAGGGGCAAGAAAGGGAGCAAATGACATTTGGTACTCCCCAGACGGGAGGCCAGTGATCCCACCAGGGTGGGTAAGAGCTATGATGAAGGAAGCACACTCAATGGCACACGTAGGAAAGAACCAAATGGTTAGGGCCCTGACCCATTGGTGGCACCCTTACCTACCAGATTTAATAGCTAATCATCTTGAAGAATGCAGTATTTGTGGACGCTACAATGTGAGGGCCACCATCAAACCACATGAGGGAAAGTTTCCTGCAATAACAATGGCAGGGGAGGAGATAGTCATAGACTATACAGACATGATAGACAGACACAGGGGAAAGAGGTACATACTGTAGTGGAATATTCCACAAAAAGGGGAAACCGCACATGTGATATTTTACTCTCACATGAGTTGGTGGTTTGCAAATGTAAAACTAAAATCTGAAGATTCTGTTTCTTTTAGGCCTGAAGGACGGAGAGGAACACTTCTTTTCACTGAAGTGTTCACTATGGAAATAATGATAATGATGTCAAATTGAAAATAATGTTCGTTATGTCCCTAACCAATTACCTGACAGTTTTTGTTCCCCTCCCATTACAGGGTTTTGTTACACATGATTTCATGTGTAAAAGGGGGGAGTGAGTATAATGTATAAATCTCAACATGGCTGTAAAATTCACAATTTAAATTGTTCTTTTAAGGATTGACAGAAACCTTCCGCCCCAACCCAGATGTTCAAACTGAGCATTGAATGTAATTAACCTGCTCCATATCTGGGGATAAGATACTGTTTGATGAATGTTGAGATGTTTCTAAATATTGATTTGAATTATAACAGGTAACAAAGAAGTAGTGGCCAAGGGGCTACTGTGAAACCGAAGAAGTTGACCTGTGATAATGAAACAATTTTGTAATATTTTAACAGACATTAGAGTAACTGAGGTTTGAAATGTAGAAAGAACATATTACAGTTAAAGCTAAAACATAGTAGTGTATTGAGACAGAATTTAATTTAGACAACATCATGTAACTAGCCTGGTAAAGAAGTAAAAGCCATAGACTTTATTGTTTAGGTCATTATGGGGATATACATTTCATCTAAATTTAGAATAGAAAGACATTTGATGACAGTTTGTTGGAATTCTGTATTCATTTTTTCAGCTTGATAATGGTTGTTTTTGAATCCATAACATTAGTGTGTTTCTTTACTAGAAACATTAGCAGTTCATATTATATTTAGATTTTAAATAGGATTTCATTTAAAAATAAACACGGATGCTTGTCAGAAATTCAGAGCTATTGAAATATGTTATTTAGTTTATCTAAAGATGTTGGGGTTCTTATTTAGTTGGCACAGTCCAAGTATTACGATTCTGAAGCTGCACTGGCAGATAGGAGGTCTACAATTAATTTAGAAAACCTGTTCACAGACGGCTGTTGTTTCAAGACACCCCACCAACAGGCTCCAAGTGGGTCAAAACAGCTGAGCGTAGGCTTGAGGGAGTTGTATCAGATTTCTCCACACAGGTTGCTGGCGCCAAAAGGGGGACCCGAGAAGCACGAGGCCGACACAGCAGAGTTCGTCTGGCTGAAAGTCATCAGGACAAAGTGGCTCAACCCCAGGCTCTCCGGCCCCGACCGAGTGACCCAGCGGACCTCTTATGCCGTCTGCCTGGGAGAAAAGGGGGACAGCTCGTACCACGGGAGCCAGTGTGCGGCGGGGAAACCACCTGCTAGGACCAGGGGACAACATCAGGACGGACATGGCCCTGGCAGACGTGGACTACTCAGAAGCAGCGGACTGGAGAAGGAGGATCGGGAAGACATCTCTACAGCATCGACCCGGAAGCCGCCATCAGCGGGCCGGAGGCCGAGGAGGAGGAAGACATCTCTCTAGCAGGCAGCCCAGAAGCTGCTGTCAGCGGATCGGGGGGACAAAGACACGGCAAGCCAGGACGGCACAGGGGACTTGTCGAGGCAGCAGAGGAGTCTACTTCTCTCTGATCAGTTCTACCCGTGAAGGGAAAGCCGCATCTCCCCCTCCCTATTAGCTGTCCTTGTGGGCTATTCCTCCGAGGGGGGGGGGGCTGATGATTCTAGCACTCAGCTACCCCCTCATGGTTCCTTCACTGCCATGGAAAGTGGTGTTCTGTCTCCATGAAGGTTTCAAGTACTCTAAATACCAGCTTCGGATGGATGTATACAATGTTTGGGGGACGGACACAGTAGAAAAGAATGAAAGTGGGTATCTTTCAAAATGCCTCTTCTGAGTTTATCTCTGGAGAAGGAGATAAAAAGGGGGATTTGTAGTGGAATATTTGTATGTATTCATATTAGCAAACTATGGATAAGCTTAAAATAGGAATAATTTGGGTGAAACTGTGAGCTGGATATGGGGCCTGTTGACATGTGTTTTTGAGGACAAAGGAAGATGGGGGAAGGTGAGAGCATGTCTTGATTTGCATTCAACTTAGATCTAGCTACAGTGTTTGTGATATTAAGAGAGGTCCCTTGGGTTTCTCTGGTGGTTATCAATAGTAGCAGTTAAGTGAATACTGTTCAAACAATACCTGTGTTTGTGTTTTATATTGATTTCTCTGTTTTGTCCTTTCATAAATGTAAGGACTAAAAATGGCTATAAACATTCTGGGCTGGTTGGAGTAAACAGGGTTTTATTGCTCTGTGGGGGAGGTGTAGGTATGCAGGCCTTGAGACCTTTTGTTGGAAAGTGAGCCTGTTTGGTTTCCTGCTGGCCAGCGTTGCGTCTCCCAATGAGATGACCTGAAAAGATGACCAGCTGACCTAACCCCTAACCCCTCCTTCTTACTCTGGTATATATCCGGTGGATCCCTGGCGTTCGGTCTCTCTTCACATGCTGCCCGAGCGAAAGGATCTCCGCAGCACGGGAACCAGGGCAGGAGTGAGCCGGCAATACTCCTTAACCATTACAATATAATTGTAATATATTATGTTGTATTGTAATGATTGTATTGCATTGTCATATTGCCATTAAAGTAGATTATTGTTAACGGTTACTTTGTAGATATGGATTCCTTCCTGTATTATAACCAGCTTGATAGGGACGCGCGGAGATTTGAAAAGCGGGCCAGTTTGCCCTCCAAATCTCTAACAATACTCATGGTTGTGGATGCCTACACAGGGTGGCCAGAAGCCATCCCCTGTGCAAAAGAAGACAGCCAGTCTGTAATCAACTTCCTGGTACAAACCTACATTCCAAGACATGGGTTCCCCAAAAAGATTCGCAGTGACAATGGAAGCCACTTCAAAAATCACGATTTAGCGGTGGT
Source organism: Gymnodraco acuticeps (assembly GCF_902827175.1). Lineage (NCBI taxonomy): Eukaryota > Metazoa > Chordata > Actinopteri > Perciformes > Bathydraconidae > Gymnodraco > Gymnodraco acuticeps. The sequence continues at coordinate 146,830 of NW_022989798.1, forward strand.
GGAAGCCTCTCTTGGGCTAACCCACAGATTTGGAGCAGTGTATCATCCACAATCACAGGGAAAGGTTGAGAGAATGAACTTAAATCTAAAACAGAAACTAGCAAAGGCGATGGAAGAAACAGGAATGACATGGTTGGAGGCACTACCTCTCGCCCTATTGGCTATCAGGAGTTCCATTTGCAGGACCACTGGGTTCACTCCATATGAAATGACTCATGGGCACCAGTTTCCAGGCCCAGGGGCGGGAGCCACGGTTTCATAGGAACTGTATGACAAAGTGGGGCACCAGGCCTACTATAAACAACTAAAATGCCTCGTTGCAGAGTTCGCGGACGAATCCACAGCAGCCAGAGCCAAAGGACACACAGAGGAAGCTGAGGGCAGCAGGGACGCTGAATACGTCCGCCTGAAGACGATCAAACCCAAGTGGTGTGCTCCAAGGTTCTCTGAACCACTCAAGGTAACCCAGCGAACAGATCATGCAGTCAGAGTAGACAGAAAAGGAGACACGTGGTACCACTGGAGCAGGTGTGTGGAAGCACCAGCACCTACCAGGACCCTCGCTGACACCATCCAGGACCTAGGCCAACTGAACATCAGGCAAACAACCGAAGCCCCCCAACCCCCAAGTGTGGACATCGACTCCACTTCCGAGGAGGAGGAGACAACAGGGGAACCAACGGCAGCCCAGGAGATAACAGCCGGCGAGGAGGCACAACAAGGGACCGCTCCCCCAAAGTAGGCGGTACACCACACGCATCACATACACACACCACATAAGAGACACTCACCTACACTGATACACCAAAGAACTTTTACAAGAAAAACAAAGATGAAGAAGAACTCAGGACCTAACCAACACCTCTATTGCTTGGCCTTAACACTGTGTTTTTTCATTATTGTTGGAATAATCATTATCATAGTGGGTGAAAGGGGGAGGCAAATCATTGACCAAAGTAATAATCCAAATTCCTTTTCTCCTCCAAAAAGAGGAGATACCTTTTCTCCTCCAAAAAACAGCCTAACTAGACACGTCCGCAATGTGGCCGGCACAGTAGATACGGCAAATTTCAACCAATGTAACCAGAAAGATGCATTGAGACACATCTCGCTGACACTTTGCCTACCCTCGGACTCAAGCACCACTACCCTCATCCCGTACACCAGTTTGTCAAACGAACTCAACCAAAAAGGAGGGTCGTGGGGAAACAAATACCAATGGTACATGACGCTAGACTTTTGGTTCGGAAAAGGCGATCCCAATGAAAGATATAGCTATGGTCGAGCGTGGACCGACTTGGTGGGAGAGACAGGGGCGGATTGGAGTTCATCGTCAACAGGAACAGCGAAAAAAGTAAGGCAAAGAGTACACCTGGCAAAATCCTCATCTGGCCTCGTAATACAGTTAGACTTAACGGGGGTACCCCAACCCAAGAAAGATGAACCCCCTTGCGCATCCTTTTATCTATGGCCCAAGACATCGCCAAGCCCCCAATTCTCTATATACGTATGCATGTCCAGTCGCATTAAAAGACCACAATCTGACATAGTATCCGTCCAAAAGGGGGTGGTGATCCACTCCACTAAGGAGTGGACAACTGATCAAGAGTTCCAAGCAGCAACTGGAATCTCGGGACACACAGCAAACAGCAACAACTGGTTACTGATGGCACAACAAGCCGCGCTAGACACAGGCGATGACTGCCTCATTTGTATGGGAGCCAGACCCCTGCTCCACATAATTCCTGCCCCGGTAGAACCAAGGTGTGCCACTGAAATAATGGGGACAGACAACCCTCAACACAATTGCTCTAAATACGACGTTTACTTCCCTTTAGCCAACGCGGAATTAAAAAAGCCCTTATTCTTTGCAAAAGTTCCGAGGTTGAATTACACCTGTTTCCACACCACAATCAGAAACACCGGGGGGTTCAACAAAACTCTCTGCGACCACATAGTGACACCAACTACACCTGGACGTGGTGTAATCCGAGCAGACATATGGTTCCACTGCGGTGGCAACCAACTCCACGATCGCGTCCCATATAATGCCAGTGGTCTATGTGCACTGGTCACTTTGCTTCTACCAGTGAAAACCTACAAATTAAAAGTAGGGGACATAACAAACCTGGCAGAACAATACCCCTATCATACTACGAACAGAGTCAAACGCAAAGCCATGATTGACCCAGATCCAACGTACATAGACGCAATAGGGGTACCACGGGGCGTACCAAGTGACTACAAAATAGCCGATCAACTAGCGGACGGCTTCACATCCATCATCTGCCCCTGGTGTGTCATCAATAAAAACTCAGACCGCATCAATTACATTCATTATAATATCCAACGCCTAGGAAACCTCACACATGCCGGACTCAAGGCAGTTAGTGAGCAATTGAAAGCCACATCACTCATGGCCTATCAAAACAGAATGGCCCTAGACATGCTCCTAGCAGAAAAAGGCGGAGTATGTGCAATGTTCGGAGAGCAATGCTGCACCTTCATTCCCAACAACACCGCTGCAGATGGAACTCTACAAATAGCACTGGACGGTCTGAAAACCCTCAACTCCCGCATGAAAGATCAATCTGGTATCGACGGTAAATGGGACGAATGGATGTCAGTGTTCGGTAAATACAAAACCCTGGTCACCTCAGTATTGGTATCAATGGCCGTGTTTGCAGCAATTTTGACCTTGTGCGGGTGCTGCTGCATCCCATGTATCCGTTCAATGGTGGACAAAATAATTAGTACCGCCATAGCACCTTCTACTCCCCTGGGCCAACAACTCGCCTTGCTATCCTTAGAAAACAACCCAGACATTGAAGAAGGTGAAGAAGAAGCGGCAGCAATGGACACTTTCCCGACAGCACCACCAGTACCACCGTATGGCAGAATGTGGGAAAGGGAGACAGAAGCCTAAAACAGCTGACATAAATGTACATAAACAATAGCGTTGTTTTGTTGCCCCAATCATTAGAATGGGGCAAAAGGGGGATTGAAGGATAAAGATAAGGCAAATGTGGCAGTGAATATAAGATATAGTGGGCCTATCATGGAAAAGCTAAGACATTGAGCTGTCTGAGTGGAAAAGTACAGTACTGTGTTAAAGTCCAACTGCTGAGAAGCCTCAGTGGAAATATACTATGTGAATACTGTGTGCAACAAAAACGCGGGGTCAACCAGATTAAGAACAGAGGCATCCTGTTATGTCCAAACTGATAAGCCACAAGGTTGCAGAACTCATTATTCTCACACTAAATCACCCACCAAGCAGGCGCAACAGTTCACAAGGGGAGTCTTGTGAGTGAAACCAGATAAGGAAGTGAGTGAAAGCAAATAAGGAAGTAACAAAAGCGCGCCGAAGGCTAACCTAAGAGTTGCTAGGGTAGCAACGGCAGATTACACCACAAGAAAGCAGCGAAGGTGGGGGCTCCGCTAGGAACAGTATATAAGCAGGATGTATTCAGTACTCGAGGCTCTCTTCAACTGGGATCTTACACTGACGAGCTTGTCACGGTGAGAACTCAAGAAGAAGGAGTCCAAGGCGCTTTGTGGTATAGTATCAGATTGATGTATCTTTGTTGAACTGTGTAATAAAGTGCTTATTTGAAGAAACAATCCATTGGAGTGCAAAGTCTAGTTTTGTACAGCAAACAGAGAACAGTGTCTAGGACACAATTCCTTTTCCCTCAGAACTAAGAACGGTCATCGGCAGATCCGGACAGCGACCCCGCTCTAGCCATATCCAAACGATCTGCGCGGAGGACGGACCTGGTCCGGTAGACTCCAACAGCTGGAACACAGGAAATCTGTGCAAGCAGCAATATATCTGAGTGCAAGCGAACAGTTTGAGCAGAAGCAGATTAAATCTAAGTGCAAGCAGGCACTATTTGAGTGCAAGGACAGGGTTTGAGGGAAATAAATACATAATCTGAACGTCAAATCAATAAATGATGCTCTCAACTTTAAAGACCACGCTCTTGAATAAAGATAGGGATTAACCAAATACCTGCGGGTCATATGAAGCCTGCACTAATATAAACCATCATTCAAGTCTTCCTTGTCTGCAATGTGCAAGATTAAGATTTTTTTCAAGACCATCAGCCGCATTATTTCGCTAATAACGTTCCATATCCACATAGAAAGAGATCTTAATTCTTGGCAGCCAATCAGAGAAGGAATAAGGCAGTGACGTCAGAGTTTTATTTCAGGCAGAGCAGCATGTCACTGTGGATTAAGGCACGGCAGAACAAATCCTCACCCGCATAACATATACAATTGAGTAAATGTCATTAAAAAGTCAATGCAATAGTAACCCTAAATCAAAACCACAAAAACAAAATTGTAGATATAATTTAAATGCTAGGTAGATGTAACTGAAAAGGAGACTATTATTTAACAAAATAAATGTGTTAAATGTACTAAATGTTTAATTAATTAAAACTGGACTATTAATTATATAAATACATGTGTTACATTTACTTATTTTTTAACTGTATTTACCCTTTACTCCAGGAGTGCTTTACCTGAGGTCAATAAATCTAATAAAACCAAATGATAAACATAAAGCAATTGTACACATTGACATTTTAATTATACATTTATTGTTCATATTTGACCAGTATAACACATACACATGACATTAAGTCTCAACCTGGTTTACTTTACAAATTACATTTGTAACAATTAGGGGCTGTTCTTGACAAAATACATTCTTAGTCGACTAACACTCATACAAATTTGATGACTAATTGATTACTCGATTTAATCAACAGATTCTTCACAAAGAATCACATAAAAACACTACTTTAAATCTTCGTCCACCAAAACCACCAATAAAGTTGACTAATCGACTAAGAAGAGGCAGCCCTGGTAACAATGGCCATGCTATAAAAACGATGAGCTGAATTGAGCTCTGCATATAACTAAGCGGTCCTTTAAACATAGGTAAAATGCAACAAGACTAATTGCGAGTCAGTAGAGAAATCTTAGCATTAATGGAAATCTCAACTTGGATTATATAATAATAAAACTGTTAGGCATTTTATCTAGCTTAACTTTAAACCAGGTATATGTTTGCCAATGAGCATGTGAACATTTCCATTGAGCTATGGGAGCAACGGGCTGAACTGAACTCTGCATATGACTGAAATGCACCAAGAACAGTGACACTTTACAACAATACCAGTCCAAAATGCAATTAAATCAATGGAACTCTCAACACACCTTTTAGCATCTTGCTGAACAGTAGTTGGCAACTACATATGCAGGCCATTTGTCAGTCTCTGAACCTTGGTTGAAAGGTTTCCAGGATCCAGCTCCAACAGTAGTTTTTGGAATACCTCAAAACTATATTTGAGATTCTTCGGGTATCTCGGAGCCAAGGCATAGGTCAGTGTGCGAAAAAGTACACGTCCCACCGTCCGGGACGTGCTATTTACAATATCGGACAAGTAGATCTTTCAATTGACTTGTCCGGCGGACAAGTGACGTTTTTCGGCCTGATTTATTGACAAATTATTGATACATTCAGTTTACAAAAGGCAGAACTCATTCGCAAATTGTCCGTGTCCGCCATTGTTCGATTAGAAATGTTAGCTTCGGTTCTGCTTGTCGATTCCTAAGGAAATGCATATCGCCGCTTTCTGTACTGTTAGACGGGGGCGGGGCGGAGCGTGGTGAGAAGTGTAGCACAGTGGCAGGGTTGGGAAGCAAAACTCGGTTCCGAGTAGGAAAAAATAACAATTGTCCGGTACAGGGATTAATAAGAGTTGTGAGGACAGGAGGCGAGGCCGAGCCCCGCGGACTGCAGCTCTCTCTATGCTCCGTATCAGCTGATCGCTGCATGGTGCAGCCGTGCAGCTCAGCGTCTCTCTCTCTCTCTCTCTCTCTCTCTCTCTCTCTCTCTCTTTCTACATACAGCGGATCCGCTGCCCGTTTAACAGCCTCATCTTTGTCAAACTTTCTTATGTTCTTTCTCTAACACATAATGAAGGTTATTAAGCGTTGTAACTCCTATGTTGTTAATATTGACCACCATTTCCTTTATGAAGTAAAGCAAGCGTCTTTGAGTTGTAGAAAAACGCTAGGCCTATAGGCTATACATCTAATGTGTCATTATTATTAGGCCTATGTGTTGGACATGTGTGGTTGGACTCTGTCTCACAGGCAGGTTGCAGTGTAACATCAGAGGAGACTGGGCCAATTGTACATTCTCAAACTGCACCACTTATGCCCCGGCCACACGAGGACGAAAACGGCCGTTTGCGTTACTGTTTAGTGTCATATAGACCATTCGGCCACACGAGGACGACCGCATACGGCACTAAACGACTGAGGAAACGACAACGGGTCCCAAGGTGGATAGAACGGCATACGCAACGCTCTGGGGGGTCAAACGGCTCTGTGTGTACGCCCTATACGAACATGTTCTGATAGTGATTGCGCAATAGCAATAGCCCCGCCTCTCCCCACCTCTGCTGCTCACCTCCGCGTACCCCGCGCCATTGCTGATGTGTTTCGCCACCAACAACAACAACAATGGCGGATCGCAGAGTTGCTATCGTGCTCCGGACGCTACTGACCATGCTACAGTTCTTTGTGCAACATATACAGCAGACTTACACATCCGGGGGGATCTTACTCGCTGCTTTTGTGGATATGTACTGCAGCTTCAGCGATCATTTTCTGATAATGATTGCGCAATAGCCCCGCCTCTCCCCACCTCTGCTGCTCACCCCGCGTCAAAGTAAACTGCACACTGAATTTAGATTATTTATCTTTCTCTCGATATAGACATAAACGCGAGTGAAGTCTAATCTGACAGGACGGAGACACCTCTCAAACTACCTAGTTATAAATATGTTTATTTTTACTGTCGGCCGGGTCACTCATTACTGGATCAGCTGCTGCATGAAACAGACACTGACGCTGTCCAAAGAGAGGGTGGAAAAAGAGAGGCTCCGTGTATTTTTATTATTATATTATATAGAGTCGTTATTCATTTGTTTTAAAGCTCAATAAATAACAAAGAAGACCTTTGACCGGCACTTTTATAATTTTGTCGGAAGGTTTAAACTTTAATACACGTTGACTGGCGAAAAACTCTGCCCGGTTCCCTCGGCCCCCACCGCGGAGAATAAACAGAAGGGCAACCATGACAACCATGCTTCTTCGCTGCTTTTGTGGAGGAAGTTACAGCGCCACGTACAGGCTCCTGCATATGTACTGCAGCTTCTCCAGCGGTTGGAGCTAAACGGAGCGGTCTCGTGTGAGCAGACACTATCCGGATAACTATTGCGTGTGGACGGAAGCTTGTTTGCAATTGCGTTTGCGTTAATCCTATGCGTTTAGCCGTTTTCGTCCTCGTGTGGTCGTGTGGTCTTAGAACTAACTAAACAATGCAGAGATTATTTTTATATAATTGTATTCAATAACCGTAAGAAATTCAACAGTATGAAGTGATTTGTAAATAGGAATACAGATTTGACTTAATGTTTTCATAAATATATTTTTCTCCCAGTTTGTCATGGGACTTATTTTTACCCTCTCAAAGAACCGGAATCGAGAACCGAAAATAACCGGAATCGAAAAGCAGAACCGGAATCGTTAAAATCCAAATGATACCCAACCCTATGTGTGATGCAGTAAAATCTTACCGCTCACTTACGTTAGCGGTGTCGTAAAAACCGTGGGAAAATGTAAAATACGATGACGAAGAAGAAGATTCCAGTGGCCCCAAATTTTTGTCCATTCTGGACAAGTGAAAAATGTATTCGGACAAGTAAATTGCCAAACTCACTTGTCCATGGACAAGTACTCTCTAAAAACTTTTTCTCACACTGAGGTTAGTCCAGAGGTTGCGCTAGACTTTTTCACTGCCCGTCATTTTGACGGACAGGATCGTAAAATTTCCGTCAAAAGTCAGCAGTATTACCAGTCGGCCTTTACGCTCTGGGGGGGGGAGAGCACGGTCGTGAACTGTCAACCGGGGGGGGGGGGGGGGGGAGAGCACAGTCGTGAACTGTCAACGGGGGGCGGGGTGCACGCTTGTGAACTGTTAGCGCCGTGTTATGCATGCCCACTGCACCTCGCGGGAGTGCGCACAGCGTAAAGCCAAAACTAATTTCAATGATTTGTAGGGCAAAGTTGGGTTTGGCAAAGGTATCATTTCCTTTTTGGCAGGCATGCTTAACACCGGAGCCTCGCTGCGGGGAAACTTTGGCGCTGTTCCGAGTTTGTTCTAATCCGTCAAAATGACGGACTGCTTTCAGATTTTTCCGTCTTTGTTAAAAAAAATCCGTCATAGACGGAAAATATTCGGTTAACGCGACCTCTGGGTTAGTCAGTCAAGACAAAAAACAAATCTCCAGGTTCATTTTGAAATCTATAAAGAGAGACTTGGCTTTTATAATTTGGAATTGAAAATTGCACGACAGTCTTTCTTCTCTGACATCATTGCCAAAAACAAAAACAACTCACGTGCCTTGTTTGCTACCGTCGACAGACTAATAAAAAATCCAGTGTCAGTAGCCTCTGAATTTCTATCCACCAGGGCCTGCAATGATTTTGCCTCCTTCTTCACTGAAAACATTCAGAAAATTAGACAAGCAGTCAGTGCCTCTGCATCAGGAACAGCAAATGTTTTGTTCCTGTGTTCACCTAAAATCAATTCAAACACCATGATAAAAATAATGATAAATAAACTTGACTTGGCAAAGGTTGGGGATGATCAGTTTTATCAGTCCATCTGTATGGAAATTGATTTATGGAATTGTTAAATTCTATCAAGGTGAAATACCGCTTGCGGATGAACAATTTAAAACATAGTGCCAATTCCAACGGAATGATGCCTTCAAAAATATAGTGTAAAACATCTGGTGGGTACAGGGGCTGATCTAGACAAATATTCATGGGGTGGCAAGAGAGTGGCAGGAGATTTTGAGGGGTGGCATCCCCTGACAGAAGTATATGCTGATTTAAATCGCAATCATATCAATCAATTAGGGGTGTAACGGTACCCGTACTGAAATTATTTGGTACGGGCCCTTCGGTTCGGTACCGAACGAATATAGCGTTAAACGTAAAAAATTGAGAACATGAACAACTTTCTGGAAGTAATCTCAGGTATATATCATAGAGCGACCAAGTCATTTCATTGGACGAGAGGCATACTATGAGAGCTGGTCACAGGGATGCGTTCAAATGTAGTCAGTAATTTGAGGAACTGTCGAAATGGCGAACGCAGATAAAGTTGAGCTCGAAAATCCTCCAGCATCATTGAAGTCTCCGGTTTTGGAACATTTTGGTTTCGCAGTTACGTACAAGGATGACGGACAAAGACAGGTGGACTGAACCAAAGCTGTTTGTCGGCATTGTTCAACTAACATTGGTTACGCGGCTGGCAATACATCACACTCATTTGAAAAGGCATCACCCGAATGTGAATATCACCGGTACCAAAAGAAAAAAGACTGAAGTGCAAACCCAACTCCCACTAGCATGTAAGCCTCCACCACTCGCAAAAAGTTCAGACCGAGCCAAAGCTATTAGAAACGCCAAATATCCTTATGTTGCCATGTTAGCAAAGCGCTACCTGGCTGTGCTACCTCTGTCCCTAGAGAGGGTGTTCTCCACAGCAGGAGACATGGTTAGTGCCAGCAGATCTGCCATTTCAGCAAGCAATGTGGACAAGTTCATCTTTCTTTAAACAACATGAAAATACAATGACAAGCAAGTCCTAATGTCAAGCTGGCTGCTTAGGTACTAGTACAGTTCAAATACAGATTATTTCAGTTCATCGAAATGCTGCACCTTAATGTTTATTTTACTATATTTTGTATTTATTTGAATACATTATTCACAGTTTAATAATAATTTTAAAAAAATATTTAATGTTTTGTGATAATTTTTTCTGCTGTACCGAAAACGTAACGAACCGAACCGAACCGTGACCTAAAAACCGAGGTACGTACTGAACCGAAATGTTTGTGAACCGTTACACCCCTACAATCAATGTTAACTTGGAAAGCCACAATATTAATATTTTAACTCAATCACATAGGTGATATTATTGTGGCACATCAGTAAAGCCTTACATATACATATATAAGGTGGCAGACGTAATTTAATGAATTTTAACTGAACAATAACTGAATGAATTTGTTTCACTCTTAGACCAGCAGGGGAACCAAATCTATGCAGACTGCTGCAATAAGTACATTAATTAACTGTCTCATCGATGTTTGTCTGAATGAATATGATACTATTAACAATCATATTATTCCTGTCAGCTGTCAATCACTGTTAATAAATAATAATAATAATAGATTTAATTTGTTAGTGTTCTTACAGGTGCTCAAAGACGCTTTACAGATATAGTGAAGAACTGTTATGATTCACATATTCATTTAGTATTGAATAAACTATATTTTTTGGAGGAGTTAATGATGAATGTTCATCAAGATGCTTGCTCGCCCTCCTTCAAATTTGAAAACAAGTAATTATATCATTATTGATATACAGTTACAACCTTGACTTTACATCAGAAAGAACAAACATTAAAGAAGTGACTAACTGCATCAGTTAGGGTTAAAAAACGTGTATTCAGCTAAAACATCGCTGCAGTTATTATCCAGTGGAAGGTCCTTACCTACTGGCCTAGTTAAATCAAAGTGGTTACTTTCTGTTGGCTGGGCAGTGTAGTTTTACACACCGTCTTATTTTACTTTCTCAGGACTTAAAACTGTTTTTTGGGGGCAGACCCCCTCAAAGAAAACAATATATACACGCATACAAGGTCATCATCTTAACAGTTTGTTATGCTCATCGAGTCATCCGTGAGCAGAGCATAAAGTTGGCATGTCTATTACAGCTGAATGCGGCGATTACTATTTTGTTCAGCAAAACGCCTCACAAACTTATTAAGATCAACAGCTGTAGTGCGTTTTGGTTCAATGCTGAGTACAGCCAAACTGACAGTCTCTTCTCTGTCAGTGTAGACCGCAACTACCTCATTGCTTCAGTGCTTGGGTCCGAAAGGCTTCTCGTTTTGCGCCGTCCCGTTCAAGTGAATTCGCCACCAATCATATTTCCACTCTCGCGCCAGGACCGGGGGAGGGGTTACATGACGTGCATCTTGTGCTGCATTCACTTGCACTCGGACATTAGAGACTTTCTCTCATAAATGTCCGATGAGCAACAACTTTTCTTTCAAAACAAAGATGCCAACTGGGGTGGCAGCTGGGGTGACAAGGCTATTGTTTAGGGTGGCAGTTGCCACCCCATGCCACCCCGGTAGATCCGCCCCTGGGTAGGTACCCTGTTACAAAATGGAAATAACTTAATTTCCCAGTTATGGGACAACCTTTCTTCACACCACAACAGTGTACCTGAGCAGGATTTCCTTTTACAGACTGAACATGTAAATCATAGTTATCTTTTGTTCTTGGTGGAAAAGCTCCTGAACGCACTTCCTTTTGCTGATAGTGAGAATGGTCCCCAATGCAAAACCTACAGATATAATGTCCAGAAAAGTTGTCTACAAGTCCACCCAAAGAATGAGCACCAAGATTGTCTGCTGAAACACAAAAAACAGTACCTCTGATATTTGTACCAACCTGAGGCAAAGAAATTCAGTTTAATAGCCACATTTGTTTACATCATTCGCTTTACAAAGGAGAGCCAAATACATTTATGTTAGCTGTGATCTTAGTTCAGATGGTACATCAGCAAGTTCCCAGTAAACTGCTGTAACTTTGTGATTTGTTTGCGATGTTCCAAGAGGATTGTAGATTTCAAAATTGTCTACGTAAAGTATAAGTGAAATTCTGAACTCTCCATTAGCATGAAATTCATTTAGCTTGAAATATTTGCCATCATGGAAGGATGCCAACTGTGAAATGTTTGAATGTTTATTCAATACATTGTTCACAATGTCTTCATTTTTCAACAATTGCTGTAAGGTTTGAAGAACAAGCACATACTGAAAGCTTCAATTCTCCTTTGGATCCAAAATATAGTCAACTGGCTCAATTACACTGAAGTTTTCCTTAAAATATTTTCCCCTCCAAAATGTGGAAGAAAATGGTCCCTCAGGACCAAAGGCTGCATTAAGAGGATTAGAGTGACACAGTTTGTCTACCAATTCACTGACAATTGCTTCATCAACAGCAGTTGTTACAATATTCTTTGTAAAAATATCATTAACTAACTTTGGAATATACTGAGTTGAGGATGTGCTGATAAACTGAAGCTGTTCCACCAAGTCCTCAACACATTTGCCAGAGACATTATAGATGCTTTCCAATTTTAACAAGAGAGAAGCAATATTTTTCACTATTTCACTTGAAGTATCCCTTTCACAACCCAGCTCTAAGGTGGTATCTATGTCCGCATGACCATGCGAGTCCAACCCTGGATGTTTTGCAATCACTTCAGTCTTAAAATCTTTCCATGAATAGGATCTGTGTTTTCTACTTCTGTGTGTCGCATAAGTCCCATATATGGTTGTCTTGAAATCACATCCATCAAAAGCACATTCTATGGTTTCATGTATTTTCAAGTGGGAATTGATATGTTGAAAATAGTCTTTTGTATTAGGATAAAATTAGTCACAAATTGTACATGTTAAAGACTGCACAACTTCACACTCGTCAGTTTCCTGCGAATTGTGGGATATATACAAGTGTGTTCGCAGGCCACCCCATGTCTTAAAGGATTAAGGGCAGTTTAAATGAAGACAGGGTACTGAATATCCACGACCAAAGGTACCGTGCTTCAATCGATAGTGCTTGAGAAGTGACCCTTTCACTGAAGCCACAAATGTGCACAGCTTACATTGACATCCCATAAGCTGCAACCTAAAAAAGTGAGGATAAATAGTGTTATCACATGGAGCGAACAGACTGGTTTAATGCTACTTTCATTTACCTATATACTTTTTGGACTAATTTGTTTTATCATACAGAGCTTTAAAAATGACACCCAATTGTATTTACTCATTGATGCCAATAATTACATCTACTCCAAACTATAGTTAATGGAACATCTACCGTAATTGCACAAACATTTGGAAAACAGTCAATACAAATGATTGGAGTTGCAGTGTTCAGAGCCAGGATCTTCAATTGCAGTAGACAATGCAGAAGTAAATGCTTAATATCCGTGACCCAATGTTTCAGGGATATAATTAGTAACAGTTTGTATTATCAAGTCCTAGATATTTGTATATAGTCACTGTTTGTGTTTCTAACAAATGCTTCCTGGCCTTTGCAATCAAACATGGTCAAAATCAAGGTGCAACTAATTTTGCTTATTCACCGATTTCTTAAACTTGTATAAAGCAAACTAATATGTTGGCACCGTTGTTTCAGTGTTTAATAAAATAATGACATTTACCTCCTCTGTTTTGTTATCTTCGTTCAACTTCTCTCCGTTAGCACAGTCGGTGCTGTGAAACAGATATTGAAAATATTTAACATGCTTCACAAAAAAATGCAACTTTACTTGCTCTAGCATCAAGTGTTCCCCCATAAATATGACAAAACATAAGTTGGGCAAGTAGGCCACTCCTCTTAAGAAAATGCAATGCCTTATTAGAATAATGATGATAATGAACAGTTTCATAAGCATATAGGCAAGACTAGTAACAGCTGCTGGACTGCGGATACAGTAGGCAGACGTTATCTGAAATCACTCGCACGGTACAGTAATCACCCCCTAACAGCCACCTTACACAAACAAGGTACATTTATCTTTATATTATCCATATTTGTATCGGCGCTTCAAAAAAAAATCAACAACATAAGTAATACATTTACACAAAAAATGAATAGTAGATGAACTACATTATTCAAAAGTTTACAGTAACTTCGGATAGTAACACGAGAGAAATAAACAGGGTGCTCTCTTTTCGTCTCTCCCTCCCTCTCTCCTGACAGCCCGTCAGTTTACTCTCATGCAGCTCGCTAATCCAGTAATGAGTGACGCGACAGTAATGAATAAACATATTTACAACAAGTTTGGTTACTTCCAGAGGTAGATAAGATTGCTAAATGTGTTGAAGCGTGTGCTCTGCTCACCGGTTCCCTCACAGCGGCAGAACTGCAGGTGATCATGCAGAGCTGCGTGTCTCAGTCAGCAGAACCTGATCACTCTCTCCCGATTATACTTCACTCGCTTTTATGTCCATATCGATCAGATCTAGCTAGTTCTAGTTAATTATATGACTGCCTCCTTATCAGGGACAATAACCAATAAGCGTTGCTTAGTAACCGGGTGTGTCGGCAAAGCCCCCTTCACAGCCTGTTCAAGGCGAGACTGTTGCACCGTTATTCCGGCATGGCGGGACTTGCAGACACACATATTTGCCTGCGCTGTTGTGTTACACGTCAGGCCGGCATGCCATCTAATATCACACTGGGGCAGTATTATGCTGGCATTGTCTGGTTAACCTGTTAAGCCCGAGAGCCCCCTCAATCTGGGGCTGCGGGGTGTTTTTTCACGAAACTGTGTCTCAGAGCATCTTAATATATAAAAACCTATTAATGTGTTATACCAGATTAACGGGAAGAATCTCAGCTAACTGACGATACGAACCATTTTTACCAAAACAAAACACAAGTCTCGTAAGAAGCATCTAAATTACCCCTGAGCGACCCCTTACCCCTTATTACTTATCGTAACTGCACATACAATATATCAGATTAAAGCTGAGACTCCACAGATCATATAGGTATAGTATCATCACTGAGCGATCAGAACTCGTGACAGGGGAAGCAAACACAGACATCACAACACGTAGCATTACGGAGCAAAAACGACGGGACATCGTCTCACCTTAGCTGTTATTCTGATCAAAAGTTGTGTTCAATGGCATTAAACGATAAAAACGCTGCCGAGGGTTAATCCATTGGTTAATCCAATGTGTCTGTCACTTTGAAAAAATTATTTATAATCCATAATTCCATTTGTATGTAAAAATCGGAGAATAAAAGTTAGCTGCTAATGGTAGCTACCAGAGTTATCGCAGCTTCCGGTTTTGGCTACGTGTCACTCTCACTCTTTATTTGGTAACGTGTGTGTATGTGGGAGTTCCCCTCGATTCCATTGGCTCTAGCAGTTAAAAAGAGATGTCAATCATCAAAATCGAGCAAGGGGGCCAGAGATATGGAAAATCCACCCAAATGACCCCAGAAGTGTTTTTTATTTGCTAAATCTCTCTAAAAGGTCAAATTTCACTTGTTTTGCATCAATCTTGATACAGGGTACTTATTATATGTTGTAGTTTGGATTCCTAAAGCTTTTAGTATACTATCTCATCATTCAAGGGTGGTTTTCACTATAAGTAATTTTTTTTTGGACGGACACTATCATTTACATTTTTTTACTGTGTTCAATCTGAATTTACTTTAAAATAAAAACATCTATATTGATTCTGAAACTTCTACATCCAACTCAGATGTAACCTTGCTTTGAGGAAAAAGATTATTAATTTAACCCTTTTTAGAAGGGAAGATATGGTCATTTGTTCTGGGAATGTCATTTTCGAGCATGAGACCTGAAAAACAGGCTCAGGGCTTAACAGTTAAGTATAAAAATGACAATTGAAATTGACGTAATGGCGGATCTTCTTTACTACAGCATTTCTGAATAACAGTGTAAAAGGGGCTTACAATAAACAGTTAACTATGCTACACAGACAGCTGGTTGGTTAGGTACGTTAAAACAACAACTGCAGACACAGCAGGTGCTAATGTTTCTACTTTTACTGGAGGAAAACGTTAGCTTCACTTCACCTGGTTGACTGTGTCCACCATGCGTGTGTAGAAGCGGACAGAGAAACTAGCTAGACTTACGACAGTATGGCTGCAAGTGTGACAGTATTTAGATAATTACACACTATAAAGTGGTATATGCACAAAGACAGGGTCAATATTTCATTAACTTTTGCTAGCTGGCTACTTACCAGGATTTGCAGGGAGTTTTCCTGGTGCTTCTCTTCGTGGTGTTTCCTTGCTTGTTGCGGTTGCCACATGTGGCGCAGATAGAAAAGTAGATTTCCCATGAGCACACTGTATTTGCGCGCGATTGTTAATCGGGTCCATCTGAAAGTATTTGCATATCTATCTAAGGATAGAGGGTGTCGTTTTTCTCATACTGATATTCTGAACAATCTGTGCTGTTGTATTTGCTGTAAAGTGTCTCTACTGTAGGCTATTTTTATTATATGTACAGCACTTTGGCTCGACCAAAAATCTTTATAAATGTGCTATATAAATAAAACTTGATTTGATTTGATTTGCATCCTAACCTTTGAACCCCAAAACAGTTTTGGCTTCCTTCCTTTCATCAACTTCATTTAAAAATGGTTATAGAGATAGACATAGAGTAGGTTGTTATTTTTTAAGCACAATTCACGCTACTACATCAGTTTGCATGTGCGTGGTACTGTGACAGTATTTGACACAGTAAATATTTGTAACGGAATAAATAGAGTTTCAGTGTTTCATTTCTGAAACATTTCAAAACATTTGAATAAAAAATGCAGTCTATAAGTCAGGGCGGTTTATTTAAGTTGATATATCTCCTTATAATCCCTACCTCCACCTAGCATCCACCTGTAGACCCATAAGGATACTTGTTTTATCATCTCTCAGCACTTACTGCTTGTTGGTGTTTCCCTTTTCGGATTGACAAGGTCAGAGTCTAGACGGCAATCATTACCGCGATACATATTCAAAACTCCAAAACAATCTCTTCCTCTGCTGGGTTTTGTTTTCTGCATTTATTCATTGTACCTATCAGGTTTGGCCACATACATTCCATCAAAGATTTGATGATGTCAGCAGGGAGTTTATCAATTCCAAGAACTAAAACATCATCATAGATGTGTTTGAATATGCCTTTTGCATTAGCTTCAGCAAATCTACCAGTTCTATGAATAAATGAAATTAAACTAGCTAGCACTTGCTTCAAGAGTCACCAGAGAGCTTTTACTCTCATTGCATATTGTTTATTGGATTGTCATCACACATTCATTTGCCTAAAGCTCAGTGTGTTGCAGAAAAGGAGGAATCCCATGCAGCCAGGTTAAAAAAGGAGATAGAGAAATGTAGAGCCAATATGTTTTTCTGGTTTTAAAAAAATACATATAAATACTCCATTGCATTTTCTTAAAGTTTACAATCCAATAGACTTTCGCATTAAAAACATTACATATCCGACATAGATCTAATTAATCTTCAGGGAGCAGTTTTTCTGTATAGCAAATTCCTCTCATTATTTTCCCTGCATTCCTGAAGACAAAGTATCGACCGCAGCTACCAGCAGCCACCAGCATCTACCATCAATACCAAGCTCCGATAAAAACATCTGTCTGCGGCTTCCGGTTTGGTGAGCGACGCGATGGCTGCTTAAAGAACGTGCTCCCAACATTCGGTGCTAAAAGTTACCAACGACAACCGGAATACATAAAACATTTATTTTACAGTTTGGCTTAAGAGTGTTGGTCTTGAGAATGCCTAAAAAAAAGGGTAAAAAACTAATGCAGACTGATTTAATTGACGGAGACGGAGCTAGCCTAGCTTCTTCTGCTAGCACCGTGGTGGGGGACGACGACACTCCAACGCACCTTGTAGACCAAACTGGGAGAGCGGACATGAGCCTCATACTGAAAGAATAGAGAGAGTTCAGGAAAGGTCAGCAGCTGAAAGAGATTCGTGAAGAAATAAACAAGACTAACACTAGAATTGCCGAGGCAGAAGGGCGGATTGAGGAGACTGAAACACGGCTACAGGTGGTGGAGGAGGCGGTGACGGAGCTGCTACAACTGCAGGTGCATCTGGATGCTAAGCTAACGGACCTGGAGGGTCGGTCCAGACGGGAAAATATCCAAATCCACGGCGTTAAAGAGGGGGTGGAGGATAATTCCCCGTTGATGGGAACTTTTGTGGAGGCTTTGCTGAGGGAGGGTTTGGACCTCGCGGCTACATTTGAACTACGAGTTGAGAGAGCGCACCGCGCCCTGATGCCGAACCCGCCCAGGGAAGCCTCGTTGAGGTCTATCGTAGTCAAACTGTCAAGCTACAGGACGAAAGAAGAATTGCTGATACTGGCCTGGCAAAAGCGAGGATTTCAACATCTCGAAAGGAGGGTAAATCTGGATCATGATCACTCCCCACACGCAAACACACAGTACACCTGCGACTGTAACAATGAAGGCTCGATAATCAGCTCACGGCATATAGGCGGTGATCATGCCTGATGTGTTAAGAAAGCGAAGGGCGTATGCAGAAGCGAAGATGGTCCTGAGGGAGAGGAAGATAAGATTTCAAACTCCGTTCCCGGCCAGGTTAAGAGTCTTCTATGAGGAGGGAATTGTCGTATACGGATCGGCGGAGGAAGCGACTGATGATATGGTAAAGAGGGGGCTCCATGTGTCGGTCATTAAGCACCCAGATTAACTTTTGGAACGGATCCAGCGGATTACTGGACGCACCAGCAAGAGACCCGGGACCCGGGACAGAGCCGGCGGGAATGTTAACTACAAGGAGAAGCTAGAGGCCTTTAGGCACAAGGACTCAGCGTGAATGGAAGTGAACTGAAAGCTGCTGTTTGCGATAAACGGGTGAGTTTTTATTTTCAGTAGAGGAAGCCGAAGAGCTGGCTCCCACAAGAGAGGGACTTAAGACTATAGTCACGTTCTGCACACTAAAGAAGCATTGTACAGGCTATAACTAAGAATATTCTGTAAGGGTCGGGGCATTAATCTTCAGCCATGCAGCCGACAGATGTTTGAAGGTCAGTGAGGCCTGCCTCTGTATTATCCACAAATATGTAAGTTTGATTTCTGATTTCACTGTTGACTACAGAAGGCTTACAGAGACTATTGTATTATCTAAGACTGTAAACATGTGGAAAAGCTGAATAAAAAGAGAATTTCCACAAAAAAAAAACCATCTGTCTGAGGTGAAGACAGGTGTGTGTGTGTGTGTGTATTCTTTAGAGAAATTGGTGTGATACTGTACATTGACAGAGAACAACATCCATGATTCATGAACACTCATCACGTCACCATGGAGACCATCCACAGCGCATTGACCTTTCTCACAACAGTTAACGTTACAACCTGACACATTCACAACAATCCTCTCCATTAAGGAAAAGCAATTGGATGTTTTAGCACACTTTATTTGGAGGCACAATGGAAGAGTGCTTGGCTGCAGTGAGTGCATGGATAATGAAAGAAAGCAAAGACAACGGCCTTGCTACTTTTCCCAGGTTTGCCTGTTACCTGTTCCATCTTGAATATTACCACACAAGTACATTTTCTTTTATGAAATCTGATCTGGCCATACCTTTATGCAGCCTGGAACCATCTATAAGCCACACTTACACTCAGTAACCTCAATGTGGCTTAAGTGGCTATGATGTAAAGATGAAGTGGACTCTGCCAAGAAAAGACAGCAGGTAATCTACAGAGATCAAACATTCCAAAAAGTCTGAACCCTTCAATGTCAAACAATCATGGCTTTCATGAAGCTGACAGAACAGAAGATTGTAAGTTAGACAGATTCAACTCACTTTCGCTAAAAAATCCCTGCATCATCTCCGACACTAACAAACTGTCCATAGAGTCAATCCACATCCAAAACCACAAATATATCGATATCATTAAAGAGATATACATTCTAAATTAGAGTTTGCTTAAATGTTAACCAATCTAATGTCTAAATGAGGGGGCAATAAGGAGTGAACCCAGAATCAGCCCATAGGGAACATACCAGCCTGGGGTTTAACAGTGCTCTAAATATAATTCTCGTCTTGGGGTTCCAGCTGGTGGGCTCGTCCCTGCTACAGTCTGCTGGCAGAGGGGCCGGCTTCACAAAGCTTCCTGATAGGCTGGAACTATGTGAAGCTGCATACCTAACAGTTACAGATTGCCTTATTCACTTTATTGGCTTCTCAATTAGCATTGGGTTTAAATCCATAATACCTGAAGTACTGCTAACAGTATTTCTGATTTAATGTAGCTGGTGTTTGCCTGACATGGTGTAACATGGACTACCTCAGCATGCGGAACGACGACATAAATCACCCCAGCATTAACTTCTATCTTTCTAGAGAGAGAAAGACAATCAATGCACCATGATGAATCAAGACTTAACCCATGTTGTATAGAGAAGAAAATAGAGAATCACTATTTGGCAGTCAATTGTGATATTGTGGCAGGACACCAATCAATGCATGGGAAACACTGTGTACAGCACACATCCCTGTGAAAACAGGGTATATAAGGGGAAGAAGATTAAGTCTCCAAGGCAGAGAATAAGCTCCTCTATGTGAATTACCCGAAGTAAAACCAAAATGCTGATTCACAACACCCAACAGACAACATCCTAAATATGCTGACAACGTTAGATTGCACAGACGGCTGCTTAATGTGCTGCAGCAGTACCTCATTACGCTGTTTAAATGTTTGATGAATAAATAATGATAAATACAGTTAAAAACCACAGTTCTACTCCTTATATAACTATATAAAGATGTATATATAGCATATATAGCAAACATAATAGGGTTTGGAGATTTGCTTTTAAAACACACAGTTCTTGGTTTTTAGTCACCAAGAAATTCCTGCTTCAGATTTGAATAATTAATGAAAATATCCACAGTGTGCCTGCTGTGTGAGGGGGGGTCCTCTGCCATCAAGCTGCTCTTATTTTTTGTTCCAGGAAAATGAGTTCTTAAAAATGTTCATATCTCTCAAGTTCTTCTTCTGTTTTCTTCTGTTTCTGTAATAATAATAATAATAATAATACATTTTATTTGTAAAGCACCCTTCAATGCTAAAAGCAATCCCAAAGTGCTACAAGAGGCGTAATAGAAAGGAACAAAAATAATCAAAGGCTTTTTTTAATTGAAAGGTTTTTAGGCCTTTCGTATGCCCCTTTCACACCAACGCGGTTCCCGTTCTAGCTCCGTGCTTGCGCTCTTCTGGTTCGGAACCGGTTTTTCTTTTCAGCCCCCGTTTTGTTCACACCGCCCAGAGCCCGACTGGTGCTGCCGTGGCTGTGTCATGACGTCACCGTTTACTTAGCTGATTTTGATCGCGTTGCTTTTAATCATACGAAGCCAGATTAAATTAATAACTACTTCTCAACCCTTATACTTTTCTCCAGAGTGCCGTGGTTCATTGTTTATTCATGTGTTTCAGCTGCATTTACCAGAGGTGGGGACTCGAGTCACATGACTTGACTCGAGTCAGACTCGAGTAGCATATTTTTTGACTTGAGACTTGCTTGACTAACATTGATAAAAGACTTGACTTGACTTTGACTTGGTATTCATGACTTGAGACTTGACTTAAGCTTGAGATAGATGACTTGAAAGGACTTGACTGTTTAAAATTAAATATTTGCGTTTGTTTTTGTAGTGAGATATTACGTTTAGTTTTTTCGAAAAACGTGATTATAGCGCCATGCGCGCAAACCTGGCAACCCACTAGAAGGCAGGAGTCTCAGTTAACATGGCAGCGGCTAGCGTTACTCCAAAAATAGTGAAGTTTGGATTCAAGGATTATTTTGTCGATGACGGTAATAAGAAGAGAACAACGGTATGCAGGGTCTGCAGCATAAAGATCAGTGACACGACCACCACAACATCCAACTTCATTCGTCACTACAAACAAAACCACAGAGAAAGGTGCGTGCATGTGTTGTGTTAGCTAGAATGCTAACGTTAAGTGTAAGCTACGTTAGACTTGGTTTCAAATCGATTAAGCATTGCAAAGAGAAGACAACGGTAAATGAACACTAGAACCTCCAAGGGATTCATTTTTACTAACCCTGATAGTGACGGGCTGTCAGGAGAGGGAGAGAGAGAGAGGAAAAGAGATGGCTCGTTTATTTCCCCTATGTTATTATCAGAAGTTACTGTAAACTTTTGAATAATTTAGTTCATCTACTTTTTAGTAGTTTGTTTAAATGTTTTAATTATGTTGTTTTTGTTTGTAGAAATGCATAATTTCTTGATTTATTGTAAAATAAATCTGAACTTTTTGATCTGTTATGATGATAAGCTGAAGCAATTTCAAAATTAACCAAATTAAGTGAGTTTTAAATCGTCCTACTTAGTTTATAAGGAAATTATGAAGAGGAACAAATTAAATGATTTGAAAATGATATAGGTGCTGACGCTGTTGGCGGTTCTAGTGTTAACAGAAATTTAAATTAAATATGTGTAGGTAATGGCATTTGCCATATGATTTTCTTACCTGGAATTCTGCCTTTTTGAACAGACATTTTGATTGAGTCCTAGCTATATTGTCTGCAGTTCTGGGGTTAATATGAATTTAATATGATTGTCATCGGTCTAAATTAGATTTCAAATGATTAACTGTGTATGTAATGAAGATCATAGTGTGGGTTAAATCCATTTTCATAACCACTGTCTTTTAACTGATTTAAATGCGGAAACTGGGCTTATTCATCAGACTTTTGTATGACTTGACTTGACTTGCTTGACCTGAGCAATGACTTGACTTGACTTGCTTCTCACCACAGTGACTTGGGACTTGCTTGATACTTGTAGGTCAAGACTTGAGACTTGCTCATGACTTGCACATGTAGGACTTACTCCCACCTCTGGCATTTACTGACCGCTGCAGTGCTGCCCGCTGTTTGGCATCACAACGCTGATATGAAAGTTTCTCTGGTATAAAATGGATGATGTTAGCATAGCAACCGAAGCTAAACTGACTATCTTGACTACTTGCTATCCTATTGTGGCAAAAGCCATTTTCTACAGGCACATTTTACCGGCGTATTTTTCGTATATGATTCTACTTGTGATAGTCGGACATGACAACCTGTGCAGCCCATGTATTGATTCCATCCGATAGCTGCTATAATTAGGGATGCACGATATTGGTTTTTTGAAACCGATACCGATACCGATAACTTCCTGCTTCTCAAGACCGATACCGATACCGATAACCAATAATAAAAAAATGTTTACGCCACTAATTATTTTAACGCGATTAACGCATGTGTATTTTTTTTTCCTCGGCCGCCCCGTAGTTTCAGAGCGCATCGAGTTTAAAATACCATCTACAAGCTAATGCTGACAGCCCCGCTCCTGTCGCCCGCTTGTGGCAGACCACACTTCCACGCTCACCGGCAGGCACCGACTGGCCATCTGGAGGACCGGGAGGGTGTGTGTTGTGGCCCGAGCGAGCGAGAGAGAGACCTTACGTGCATTGTTGTTGTTAGCATCTGGTGCTAGCTAGCTGCGCTAACGGATATACGGAGCTGTTTAAATGAAAACAGAGGAGCGACATTTCGCCACAACTGCGCCGAGCACTTGACTTTATGCAGGAAGCCAGACAGTGGGACATTGTACGAAAAGTCAGCACACTCAGCAGGGATAGTGCGCAACATGATTGCAGCGTCCAGGCAGCTCCGGTTCGAGTATATGCCTTGAGTTGCACATAGCTCCAACGCCCATACCACCGACGACATGTTTGTTTACTGTCCTGGCTTCACGAGTTAGGGAGCGCTGGATTTGTGAAAAACTCCCCTCTTCCTAAACCACTAATACCACAGTACTGGCAAAACGGGAGGAGCCGAATAAAAAACAAGCGCCCCTCATCCCAATCCAGCCACACCGCAGTATTTTTTTCTTTTTTTTTACCCAAAAAATATATTCTATATTATCGGGGCTATTAATACTGGTATCGGGTTTATCGGGATGACGTCATAATTCCTAATATCGGACCGATAATTATCGGGCCGATAATTATCGTGCATCCCTAGCTATAATACAAAGGCAAGGCAAGGCAAGTTTATTTATATAGCAACTTTCAGCACCAGGCAATTCAAGGTGCTTTACAAAAATGAACGACATTCAGACAAAGGCATTTAAAAACAGTAAAAGATAATAAAAGAAACATTAAAAGAAAAACGAAAAATGAAAGACATTAAGAAAATGGCATTTAAAATCAGTCATTAAAAAGAAAAGCTAATAAAATAAACATTAAAAGATAGAAGTTACAGTGCAGTATAAGATATGAATAGTTCAATTATTTCGGTTCTTGATTTTTTATTTATTCACAGAACCTCCCTTTGGAAATCCGAACATTTCCGTCCCGATTGTTAATTTAGACTGATTGTTTTCACCATGTTATGCTCGCATAACATCCACAATCGGACCCTCAGGAGGGTGTACTAGCCCCCTACTCTGCTTTGCGTTCCATAACAAAGTCTTTAAGTGTTACCTGAACACCCCGTGTTACCAAAACACTATTTTTCACCTGTCGGCGATGTGATACTTGTTCCTCAGTACAAATCACCCAAAAACTGATCGTAAACCCTGGCTACGATGGATATCCCAAATATCCTACTTTCGAGCAGTCCCTCTCATAAATGTCATGGAGTTTCAGACGGTTTTCACCATGTTTTGCTCGCATGACATCCACAATCGGACCCTCAGGAGGGTGTACTAGCCCCCTACTCTGCTTTGCGTTCCATAACAAAGTCTTTAAGTATTACCTGAACACCCCGTGTTACCTAAACACTATTTTTCACCCGTCGGTGCTGTAATACTTGTTCCTCAGTACAACTCACCTAAAAACTGATCGTAAACCCTGGCTACGATGGATATCCCAAATATCCTACTTTCGAGCAGTCCCTCTCATAAATGTCATGGAGAAATTAATTACGTTTAAATTAAAAACATTAAAAGAAAAAATACATGGATAAAAGTTACAGTGCAGTCTCAGATATGAATAGTTCAAAAAGAAAAGAAAAGTCTTAGGCCTGGATTTAAAAGTAGTCAGAGTTGCAGCGGACCTGCAGGTTTCTGGGAGTTTGTTCCAGATATTTGGAGCATAATAACTGAACGCTGCTTTACCATGTTTAGTTCTGACTCTGGGGACAGAAAGCTGACCAGTGCCTGAAGACCTGAGAGATCTGGATGGTTCATAATTTAGCAGGAGGTCAGAAATGTAATTTGGACCTAAACCATTCAGTGCTTTATAAACCAGCAGCAGTATTTTGAAATCTATTCTTTGACACACAGGAAGCCAGTGTAAAGACTTCAGAACAGGAGTGATGTGATCCACTTTCTTAGTGTTAGTGAGGACTCGAGCAGCGGCGTTCTGAATCAGCTGCAGCTTCCTAATAGATTTTTTAGTGAGACCTGTGAAGACACCATTACAGTAGTCGAGTCTACTGAAGATAAAAGCATGGACAAGTTTTTCCAAATCCTGCTGTGACATTAGTCTTTTAATCCTAGATATATTCTTTAGGTGATAGTAGGCTGATTTAGTAACTGTTTTAATGTGACTGTTGAAACTCAGGTCAGAGTCCATGACTACACCTAGATTTCTGGCTTTATCTGTTGTTTTGAACATTGCACACTGAAGCTCAGTGCTAACTTTTATACGTTCTGACTTGGCTCCAAAAACCATTACCTCAGTTTTATCTTTGTTTAATTGGAGAAAGTTCTGACACATCCAGTCATTGATTTGTTCAATGCACTTACTCAGTGTTTGAATTGGAGCATAGTCTCCTGGTGAAATTGTTACGTAGATTTGTGTGTCATCTGCATAGCTATGGTAACTTATTTTGTTGTTTTTCATTATCTGAGTCAGTGGTAGCATGTAGATGTTAAAGAGAAGAGGCCCCAAGATGGAGCCTTGAGGAACCCCACATGTCATATTTGTCAACTCAGATGTGTATACCTATAGAAACAAAGTTGTTTCTGTCATTTAGGTAGGATTCAAACCAATTTAGAACCGTTTCCGAAAGTCCCACCCAGTTTTCCAGTCGGTCTAGTAATATGCTGTGGTCAACAGTGTCAAACGCAGCACTGAGATCTAATAATACTAACACTGAAGTTCTGCCACTGTCTGTGTTTAAGTGGATGTCATTAAAGACATTTGGACGAAAGCCTGACTGGAACACATCGAAACAGTTATTTAAATGCAAGGAATTACTCAACTGTTGAAAAACAACTTTTTCAATGATCTTACCTAGAAATGGGAGGTTTGATATGGGCCTGTAATTGTTCATTACTGAAGCATCTAGATTATTCTTTTTTAAGAGCGGTTTAATGACTGCAGTTTTCAGGGCCTGTGGAAAAACACCTGAGTGAAGAGATTTGTTTACTATAAGTAGATCTGAGGCCATGCAAGGCAAAACATCTTTGAAAAATCCTGTTGGAATAATATCAAGGCAGCAGGAGGAGGATTTCAGAAGTTGTATAAAGCAAAACGTCTGCCCCCTTCACAATGATCAATAACAGTGAACGGATGGCCAAAGTAAGGTACAGATAAACAGAATCACACAAAGCCTGGTTAGTGTTGCCTGACGTTATAAAGTGTTTTTTTTTCAAGTGTGTGGTTGCCTTCTAGTCACTTTACTCAGCGCTACTGCTTGTTACAACTTTTATTTGCGGTACTCGCCATTAACTGTTATGGCTCAGGTTGATCCCGCCCCTGCCCCCGCCTCCGACGTAAGCATGACGTATGCGGTTCTTGCTTCTAGACTGACAATTTTTTGGAACTTAACCGGTTTTCGGGGAAAAGAGCCGGCTCCGCTGCGGTGTGAACAGGAAAAACCGGTGCTTATCAGCAGGGTTTCGTACGGGTGCTGGAAATCCTTGAAAATGCTTGAAATGTTATGTGGTGTTTTCAAGGTTTGAATGTGAGAACGCAGGGGCCATTTTCCAGACAATGTTTCCTGACAGTGATGCCGCGAAGCAGTTCAGTTGTGGGGAGAATAAAGTGGCATATCTCACTACATTTGGGATTGGTCCTCATGACTGTAATTTCCCGTGTTCAGTGAAGGCAAGACACCAGACCAATCAGAGAGTTGCATAGAAATAAAAGTGTGCTTGTGTCATTCAAGCTCGGCTCTGTGTGTGTGTGTGGAAATAGCGCATTTAGTGTGTGAGAGAGAGAGAGAGGGAGAGAGAGAGAGTGATAGAGAGAGAGAGGGAGAGAGAGAGAGGGAGAGAGAGTGATAGAGAGAGAGAGAGGGAGAGAGGGAGAGAGGGAGAGAGGGAGAGAGAGCGACCGGTGCCAGCAGGGACCGTGTTGTTAGCATCTGGTTAGCTAGCTGCACTAACGGACATACGGAGCTGTTTGTTCCACAACAAGCTGGAGGAGAGCTCTCCTCTCAGACTGAGAGGCTCAGGTGAGCTAAAGGACTCTCTGAGTGTTTAGATAGTTAACTTTAGTCTAAGTTATCTCAGTGGGTCTCAAACGGTAAAACAAGAATACAGTTTGAAAGGGGAGTGATTTGTAAAATATCCATAAAGAAAAAGAACATCTGATTACAGTTCTGTTTCATATGGATGTTGAGAGATGTATCCATAGATCTCTTAATGTTGCACCAGATTGATGCTTTTAACTTCAATATTTAACAAAAATCTTCCCGAGGGTGCATCCCCCCGGACCCCCCTAGAGGAGGTGAGGTCCGCTCCCCACTCGTAGAAAATAGCACTTTACCGCTGCCTATATGCCGTGAGCTGATTATCGAGCCTTCATTGTTACAGTCGCGGGTGTACTGTGTGTTTGCGTGTGGGGAGTGTTCAGTGTTCGAATTACCCATTTGCTTTCGGGGAGCCCTATTTTTCAGTGCATATCCTGCTACTAAATTTCTTATTTATTTTTTTTATTTTGATATACTTTATTAATCCCCGTGGGGAAATTGTTTCTCTGCATTTGACCCATCCTAGGAGCAGTGTGCTGCCATTTTGAACGGCGCCCGGGGAGCAGTGTAGGGAACGGTGCCTTGCTCAGGGACACCTCGGTAGCACTTGGTCTTTCCGGGACTTGAACTGGTGACCTTCCAGTTGCCAAGCCAAGTCCCTATGGACTTCGCCACCACCGCCCCGTGGTGTCACACGCACGCTCTGTTGACTGGCGCAGGAGCGCGGATTCGATCAATTGCTATAAAATCACTCTGCTACTACTACAGACGGTGTCACTACGCCGGCGGCTGTGGCCGTTGTCGAAGCCTCTTCAGGCTCCGCATCGGCAGGCCTCTCCCTCGGTGTGGAGCTGTCAAACTCGACCCTAACGCTGCTTACAGCCGGCCAACTAAAAGTTGTTTTCCGTTCACGTTGTCATTTTTAGACTCCTTCGCTTCTTTGCTTGTGAATCCAAAAGCTGTGACGCTTGGCTGTTTCCGTTTTGCCATATTTTTTATTACAAAGCCAGAGTTAAAAACATATCAATATGAACATTTAAAATACCGCGCCGGCATCGCCACCGTAACCATAGCAATGTAAGTAGCGTAAAGAATGCAGCGCCGCCACGTACAGATGGCAACCCAGAAATATTCACAAATATAAAACAAATGTTCAGAAACTGTAATGAACAATAACTATTATTTATTTCAAGAACTGTTATTTACAGAAACTCAACATTTGTAATCTGTGTGACACAAATATGCACGATTGTTTTGGGCTCCCCTATTTATCTCAAAGTCGGCGTTCAGCCAAGCTCCCCCTGGCTCCCCCCCATTTCGAACAGTGGGAGTGTTGCAGTAGAACATACACTGTAGCGCCCCTGGTGCTCACGCTTTTGTGCGTGCTCTATAGTGCCCGTAATAGTGTTCACTGGAGTCCAGCACCTCAGCACCCCCACTCAAAATACCTTCCCGCGCCTCTGCCTATAGTGTGTGTGAGCTTAACTGTGTGTAATAAACTAAAACGGAGCATTTTCTGTCAGCTCAGATTTTATTTCTGCTTTTTTAAACTGTAGTATGTGCTCATGTGTTTCAGTGTTGGTGTATAGGCTGCTGCCTGAATATATTTCATGAAAGGCAGCTTTTCCTATCAATAAAATAATTTTTCATACAAAATATCTTGGTTTCTTCTTTTCTAAGCTCACATTTTGTGATACTTCTATGAAGAAACAAAATCATATTTCACTGTCCAAGCACAGTTTAAGTGTCCTGACAGATTTGATGGAGCCCGGAGTAATTATTTTTGTGTTAAAGTTGGGATCTGTGAGAGTATAACCAGGGCTGCACATAATTGGTGCGCAGGTGCGCATGTGCACCTCCGCCAAAAAAAGAGCACCGGGTCATTTGAAAAAAGGTGCATTTGCTCACCAACATTGAGAGAGAGAGAGGGAGAGGGAGAAGAGGGAGAGAGAGAAGGGAGAAGAGGGAGAGAGAGAAGGGAGAAGAGACAAGAGAGGAGAGAGAAGAGAGAAGAGAGGAGAGAGGAGAGAGAAAGATATTTGCGAGTTGCATATGAACTCAGGGCCGGCCCGTAGCATTGGCGTAATAGATGTTTGCCTAGGGCGCCAGATCTGGGGAGGCGCTGCGCTGGCAGTTTTGAGAGGGAAAAACATTTTTTTGACCGTTGGGGCTCATCCTAATTTTCGGCCTTGATGTAACAATATTCATAATTAAGTAAATGTAACACCCTTTTCACCCCGGTTACACGTTTCATTTGCCCTGTACGATGGGCGCTGTAAGTGATGAAAATGGGGGATGTTGGCTTATCTGGCGCCCGCAGCTCACAGCCAAAATGCGAGTGAGCGAGGGAGAGAGGGAGGGTGCACCGGTACCGGCGCTGTTATTAGAATCTGGTGCTAGCTGCTCTAACGGAAGAAGATGTTTCTACAATAATGTGGAGGGAGAGTCCTCTCCAGTCAGACTGAGAGGCTGATAACTACAGCTCAGTGAGGTAAAGTAATCTTGAGTGTTTAGATAGTTAACTTTAGTCTAAGTTCAAAACGATTTGGTCATAATTTATGTTAACACATATTTCCAAGGCACTCCTTTATAATTATTGGGATAAACAGGTTTGAAATCATTCCAATGTATACTATAGGACAGTAACCAAAAATATCCTTTAAAACTGGAGAGATAAAAAAAAAAAAATTGTTAAGGTAAAATAAGATATGAATGAACAACACAAATAAAAATAAGTTACATACATTTGTTATTGGCTATGGTAGGTTATTGGTTATGTTCACGTACTTATTTGATTACATCCACTTGTCTAAGATGACAACAGAGACTTTCGACCCAAACTGTTGACCAGCTGTTGACTTGACTTGACAAGCAGCTAATCACAGACTCAACCAGAGAGAAAGAAGTAGGCCTACATCATCAGCTACCATGTCTGACAGAGAGGAAGACAGTGAGGAGAACAGTCAGGAGAACAGAGAGGAAGACAGAGAGGAGAACAGAGAGGAAGACAGAGAGGAAGACAGTGAGGAGAACAGTCAGGAGGGAAGTGATGACTGCTTGTAGGATTACTGGTCGTGCTAATGTTGTCTTGTGTTCACCTCTGCATGTGTGTTCTGTGTTCACCTCTGCATGTGTGTTCAGTGTTCACCTCTGCATGTGTGTTCAGTGTTCACCTCTGCATGTGTGTTCAGTGTTCA
Source organism: Gymnodraco acuticeps (assembly GCF_902827175.1). Lineage (NCBI taxonomy): Eukaryota > Metazoa > Chordata > Actinopteri > Perciformes > Bathydraconidae > Gymnodraco > Gymnodraco acuticeps. Next base: position 177,251 of record NW_022989798.1, read on the forward strand.
CCTCTGCACGTGTGTTTAGTGTTCACCTCTGCATGTGTGTTCAGTGCCGTGTGTCTGGCAAATAAAGTCAAGATCCCTCAAAAGTTACGGTTTATTTCATTTTAAGGATGAGCACCAAGCAACATCTCCAGGTGCTCCTTTGAGAACCAGGGCAAAAAAGTTATGTGCACCCCTGAGTATAACGTTACATCAGTGTAGCATTTAGGAACCCAGAACATTAATTACCATCAGACGCTCACACACCCCGGACCCCAAGATTGAATTAGCCTGTTAAACCCCGAGCCTGTTTTTCAGGTTTCAGGGTCGAAAATGACATTCCCAGAACAAATGACCATATCTTCCCTTCTAAAAGGGTTAAATTAATAATCTTTTTTCTCAAATCAATGATAAACCTGTGAGTTGGATGTAGAAAAGTCAGATTCTATATAGATGTTTTTTATTTGAAAGAAAATTCAGATTGAACATGGTAAAAAACAGTAAATTATAGTGTCCGTCCAAAAATATGTTGTACTTATAGTGAAAACTAACCTTGGATGATGGGTTAGTAGACTACAAGCTTTAGGAATCCAAAGTACAACATATAATAAGTACCCTGTATCAAGATTGATGCAAAACAAGTGATATTTGACCTTTTTAGAGAGGTTTATCTAAATAAACCCTCTTCTGGGGCCATTTGGGTGGATTTTCCATATCTCTGGCCCCCCTAGCTGGATTTAATTTAATTTTTTTACATAAAAATGGAATTATGGATTATAAATGAAATCTTTTTTTTATACAGAGACGTTAAAAACCTATGGATTAACCGATTCAGCCTGGTTTTTTCTCGTTTTACTGCCATTGAACACGTCTTTTGATCAGATTGACACCTACGGTGAGACGATCTCCCTAGAAGCTGTTACGGTTATCTGAGAGGACCCAAACGCAGGACACGGCAGAGTGTTACAAAGGTTTTATTTTGAGGAGAAGGAGCGTGGAGAGTAATCCGGTTGCTGGCGGCTGTTGAGGTGGAGGAGCGTGGAGAGTAATCCGGTTGCTAGCGGCTGTTGAGGTGGAGGAGCGTGGAGAGTAATTCGGCTGGAGAGTAATCCTGGAGCACAAGAAGAACAGGTAAGAAGAACATTCAAGTGTAGCGGAAATAGCTAACTAATTCTAAGAAGGCTGAGAAGGCTGAGAGTTTTACCACTGGGGTTTAAACAACGATCTGGCGCTGACAGGTTGTGGAGCCTCCGCTGATATGCCATTAGTAATGGCTGATGGAAATCAGGTGTGTAGCAGAGGAGGGTGCCCAACTGATTGCAGCAGGTGGAGGTTGAGCTGGGAGCCAGGAGTGACAGCCACCACGCCCACACAGACAGGGGAAGGGAAAACACACACAAGGGAGGTGGCTGGAGAATACAACCACCACAGAAGCTCCGTAAAGGTACGTGTTGTGATGACTGTATTTGCTTCCCCTGTCGCGAGTCCGGATCACTCAGTGATGATACTATATACCTAAATAATCTGTGGAACCTCAGCTTTAATCGGATATCTTGTATGTGCAGCTACGATAAGTAATAAGGGTACTTTTATCTTGAGTTCTGTGCCAAAGACTGTTAGTATTTTTCGCTAAGGGGTCATTTAGATGCTTCTTATGAGACTTGTGTTTTGTTTTGGTAAAAATGGTTTGTATCGTCAGTTAGCTGAGATTATTCCCGTTAATCTGGTATAACACATTAATAGGTTCTTAAATATTAAGATCCCCTGAGACACAGTGTCGTGAAAAAAAACAGTTTGAGGTGAGTCGGTGTTTCCCCAGGGTTAACTGCTTCAGCCTGGCGGATGGGTGGGGGGTTACCATTACCATTTATGTATTATTTACCTTGCTTCTTTAATGATTTATCTGTCACCTTCAGATATTCACATAAACCTCCCTTCACATCAGCCTTCGTAAGATCCACACCGTACTTATTTTAAATAAAATCTAAGCCACTTCTGAAGCTGGTTGTCAGTACCCTGTTATTTCCTAACACTGACAAAGAACACCCGGAGTAAATACATTTCCATTAAAATATTATGAGTAGTGGTTAACTGGTGCCTCTTTAGTTTCCATGTGACCCGTCACTGACGAACAATGTTGCATTTAAAGGTTATTTCAAAACGGAGTCATGCACAGTGCTGAACGGGTTGCAAATAAATTCCAGCAAACTTCATGAGGGCAAAACATCACTAATCTGTTCAAACCAAACGCTCTCTATACTCTAACTCATTTAAAAACACAGAAGTACGTGTCGTTTACTACCAGCCCTGTTAGTACAGACATGTGAATCACAGACAGTGCTGCTCAGCTGCAAAAGGAAAAAAGGGGAAACACTAGAATAAATATTAGTCATGTTTTTGGCATAAAATAATGATTTTGGAGCTTGTAAGGCCAACAGCCCACCACTATAGGACTGTAGGAGAAACACTGCTGCTGCATTGCCATCCATGTGTAAATTGAAGTATACACAGATCATGGCTGTGTTGTTAGAGAACCACCGTTGGTATCTTCGCCATTTTGTTGACTGTTATTTTGTCTTTACAGTATAATCACTTTTTAATATCCCGGGTGTCCTACCATTATCTAACTGGGCCACTCCCCCCATGTGAACACAGTTTAATTGTAATATGGAGGTATGCCCTGTGGTCAGTTGAGATGCTAAGCTCAGCTAATCGCCCTCAGGTTTTGTGTTCTATTTTTAACCTCTGTCCTTCTCTTGTTCTTTTCTTTACTGGGGACAGTTTAGCCATCATTAATCCAACATTTCTTAATCTCCACAAATATACAGATAATTATTCAAAAGTATTTAGAAAATGAAAGTGATTTCTGATGCAGAAAAAAGATGAATGTTTGTTGTACATAGCTGTCCATTAACCGACCAGACAGTCTATAACAGACCTCTGGAATATCCAAATTGACCAATTAGAATGAAGTATTAAACTAAGCCATGTGATAACATCATGCATTTCCACAAAGAAGAGCCGTGTGGGAATCAGACAGCTGTCTTTTTATTTATTTTTTACCGAAATGTATTTTACATGTTTATTTAGAATGAATGACAATTATATTGTTACTCATATTATATTATTTGTATTATTATTTGTGTTCTTCTCTCAATCTCTCACACACACACACACACACACACACACACACACACACACACCACACACACACACACACACACACCTCACACACACACACACACACACACACACACACACACACACACACACACACACACACACACACACACACACACACACACAACACACACACACACACACACACACACACACGTCTGAAAACATGTTGTATTACTCAGTTTGTTCTGGTATTATGTCCTTGTTTTTTTTACTTTGAGATACTCTTTACTCTTGTGTGTGTATTCATGGCACTGTATTTATCTGCACTTGTCCTGTAACTGGAATATCACTTAACTAAATCAAATCAAAGTTTATTTATAAAGCACATTTAAAAGCGATTTTTGGTCGGGCCAAAGTGCTGTACATGTAATAAATACTACAATCACTTAAAAACACATTACTACATTCATAATAAAAGACAATAAATTACAACAGATATATAGAAAACACAGGGAAAAGTTAGGAGTCGTGCTCCGCTCTGACTACAAATATATCAAGCTCTGAGTAATGGCCTCTGGGCAAATAGATGCAATTTGTTTTCCACAATACATGTTTGGATAGGTAAAGATACAGGAATGAACAAAGCCCTTGGCTGTATAAATAGGAATGTTGACCACAGGGGAAAACATCTAAACCACAAAGAATGATAAACGAGTTCACAGCCCAGGCCGTGGTGAAGTTATCCATTTAGACATATGGATTATCTGTTTAGGCATATTACAGTATGTTTTCTATATACACACACTGAAAAACAACGGAGATGTTGACTTTAATTAAATGTATTATCTCAACAGATTTCACAAAACCGCATTAGGTTAGCTGAAAGCAACAATATTAAGTTCAAATAAATGAAAAACTGTTGACATCATACACTTTATTAAAGTCAATGGTTCACTTTTTTTTCAGTGCAACATGTCTGTCCTCTGAAAGGATCCCGCCTCAGTTCCTCTCCCAGAGGGGTCTTTTATTTCCCCTTTGATTGGGTTTTTTACGAGGGGAGGTTTAAGACTGTAAAGCCCCCTGATGCAAATGTGTGATGTATATAATATTTAATTAATGATGAATTAATTTACACACAGGAGTCATCCTTTGCAAAACACAAGGAAATCAAAACTAAAGAAAATTATGAGAAATCAGACAGCAGTCTAAAAGAGAACACACTTTTGGACTAGCTGTTCCCCTCATACACCAATCTTGGAGAGAGAGTTAGAGGAAGTGGTAAATGCAATATACTGTATTTTGTCTTCAGTACCATACAGTAACTTTGTTCATGTAATCTTCACTCTCAGTAAAGTCATTGTGTCTGATACTGTTATGAGTATTGAGAATAAACCTATGTGTGTGTTTCCACATTGCATGTGTTCATTCATAGTCCATATTTACAGCGTGCTACAAATGAAAATGCCTAAAACTTTGACTTGAATGTCTTGTTTATTAATCAGCTAATGGACAGTGTTTCAATTCAGTTCATGTAAGCCTTACACACACATTCCTCTTTTGAGCGTCTAGTGATTATGGCCTGCATGTCTTTCTGTTCTAACTCAGCTGTCAGCTTCTTAGCAGTTTAGACAAACATCAAATTCATAATGTAGAGACTAGTTGGACAAAATAATGCTTAACAACTGTTCCATTACTGTGTGAACTGTTTTAGGGGTCGACTGTATGAGATATCGTTCTCCCGCTTGCTGCTGAGTGCAGGTGAAAGTAGGGCGACAGTTCTGTTCACATCGCTGACATTTGTTACAGGTACATCTTGCAGGTTTGCAACAAACATGACGTTGTCACACAGCGACAAGCTGGACACTGGATTTGCCGACACAGTACAAACCGGAAGTCAGCGAAATCAAGTTATGCACAGAGCTTGCATACTTGAATTAATCTCTATAAACGCACATCTGCATGTGAATGCAGAAATAAACGTATCCTCGTCAGCATGGGTGCCGGAAGCAGGGGGGCCAAGGGTCGTCAGACTTATGGGTCTTTTACAGCATTGCCCTTATATCTTCCTGTCTTTTATTTTGAAATATGTTCTTTAACTTCCGGTCCACCAGACTGCTTTTCTTCATTCTTCAATACAAAACGGAAAATTGAATGAAGTTGTTATCAAAAACCAAAATCAGACCGTTTTTTTTTATTAGGTCTTCTTGTTATCCGTTTTTTGACTTAAACAACATAAACAGGAAAACGGCTTTGGTTTCCCGTTTTTTAGTTTTTGATTTAAAACGAAAAAAGGCTGGTATTTTCGTTTTTTTGGTTCAAACGAAAAATCAAACTAACAAAACGTACAGACTTTTTTTTATTAGGTTTTCTCGTTATCCGTCTTTGGATTCAGACAACAAAAACCGGAAAACGGCTTTGGTTTCCCGTTTTTTCGTTTTAAATCAAAAACGTAAAAAGGCTGGTATTTTCGTTTTTTGGCTTTTGGTTTAAACGAACAATCAAACTGACAACGTACACGGACCAGGGTCCAGTTATTTGTATTGGCCAGTGTTAGGTAAGTGCTGGTTTTGTACCCCACATTTATGTTAAGCTGTTCAACGTTCTACTAACACTATTTTATGTAGTGATAATATAATAATAAGATAATAAATTGAGACAGCTGAGAGAGCTTATCTGTTTGAATGTCCTTAAATTACAGTATTCCAAACAGCAGAACTTCTGTGTATGTGATGTGACTGACAACCTGATATGGTTTAGCCTTTTCCCACACCTACTACTTGCCTGATCAGCCTGCTCTCAGCTTTCTCATTTGTCTGTGTTGTATTGAAGCAGTGTCCTAAATGTAAAATTACTGACATTTTGTTTTAAGAACTGTTCACCTGTGGAGATTGCAGTGGCAAAGTGTTCCTGTGTAGCTGGAACAGCACTCTGCAACCACAATGTTGCACTGCTGTTCCAGACCGCACACTACTCCACACTCAACCTGGCTGCTGTCCCCCCTGTACACGTTACAAGGCTGTGCGGGGGGAGCTGCCAGACCCAGATGTCCTCAAAGTCAGCGAGGCATACAAGGACTTCTCAGCAGACATCGCACCACTGATCACCACCATGGCTATAAGTGTGGACGTGCCACTGGTTAACTGCACCTTTGGAAAAGTTCAGGAAGGTAGCCCTATCTCATACCAGCATCCACTACCTCTTAGCCGGGTTATAGTACATCACCCAGATGCCCCTCCACCACCACTACCTGTGGATGGCTATAGGCTGGAGCCTACCACCTGTGAGTTTGTGTGCAGTCACCAACAGCACCTCCATCTACTGTCACTTGCGACAACATTGCTCATGGCAAGGAAAATCGAGGTGGCCACAAGGGAGCAGAGCGACAGTGTGGAATGGCACTGTGTTAGGAGGCCAAGAATAACTTCTTCCCGTTTCAGGGAAGTATGCCATGTTTGAGGTCAGAGTTCGGCTGAAAACTTGGCACAACGGATTCGGAAGGGAGTGGCGCAAACGGCGTCAATGAAGAGGGGACTGGCACTGGAACCGGTTGCCATCCAGGAATACTGCCAGATTAAAAACACCAATTACTGGCCGTGTGGGTTTGTCACCCAGATGCCCCCTGGTTAGGGTCATCTCCTGACGGTCTGGTGTTTGACCCAACTGAGAGCCCACCTTTTGGACTTCTAGAAATAAAATGCCCAAATGTGAAAAGTTATGTGGACTGTAGCTACTTAAAAATGCAGAGTGGCACATTGAAACTGAAGCAGTCTCATAGCTACTATTGGCAGGTGCAAGGCCAGCTCCTACTCACAGGGATGGAGTGGTGCGATTTCGTAGTTTTTGCAGAGGAGGATATCCTTATACAGCGTATCTGCAGAGATTGCGAGGTGGCTACAACCATTAGGGAGAAGGGAGATTATTTTTATTTTTATTTTTACATGGACTGATATGCACTACACTACATTAGTGTACCACACTACATTACTGATCTAACATGAATATTTTCCTGCATATAGTTCTTTCAATTGCTAAAACCAAAACCAAGTGTGTTCTATAAGTCAAAAAGATCCTTTACTCAAAGGACCAATGTGAGGAAGAAAGGGGTGTTTATTGGCAGACATTTAATGTCATATGACTTTATTCATTAACAAATGTTGTGGATGCTAACTAACTTATCTTGCATTGATCTGTTCATCTGTTACATAAACTAGCATTACTTAAATATGCAGAGACTAATTGAAATGTTTAAATATGTATTTCCCCCCCCGATATAACATCAACCTATGTTTTGTAAAAGTTTATTAAATGAATCTGTAAAATGTTATCATATTGTGGATTTATTATATTATGTATTTTCCTTTGTTATTTATGTCTGCGTTTGTTTTGAGGTTATAATTCATTAGTACCTAAACATAGTATGGTATAACTGCTTTTTGCAATGACCACAATGAAATACACAATTGGTTTGGGAGCTAGAAATCTTTTAATCATTGCTGCCCAGGCTTGCCCATGCTTTCACCAGCGGTCCGTTCTGGTAGTTGACCAGGAAGCAAGCCACATTGAAAAGCTCCTCAATGCTTCCTCACACAGACAGTGGTATGGCTTTGTCAAAGAGGTTGTTCTCTTTGACCCTTCTGATGCACCTCTCCACATGGACCCTCAGACGTGCAATGGATTGAGTCTGCCTGACATCCTCCCTGCTCATTTGGGGGTTTTTTTACAGAAAGGCAGGCCGGTAAACTTTGCACTGAACCAGATTGTCCACAAGGAACCCTTTGTCGACCATTATTGCCATGTCTGGTGTGAGCAGGCTGACGATGACAGCTTTAAAATCTCCCGGTCACTCAGATCCTGCATACAGGCCAGACACAAATGTAATGGCACCATGTGGTGCCATGCCGATCATGGCCTTGAATGTAGCATGTGACTTGTAAGTTGAAAACACCTCACTCTGCAGCAGGAGAGATGATGGAGTCTGGCAGAATACTTCAGTGCAGTCCAGCACCACTTGTGTGTCAGGGAAAGCTGAAAACTCTGGTGGAAGGTGAGCTCTGACAACTTCGCGTGGGATCCACAGACGTTTGCTTCCAAGCAGTTGGTATAGGAAGTGTGTCCAGGTGGAAATAATTCTGCTGACTGTGGTGCGGTGAATGCCAAACCGTTCTGCTAGATCCCTCAGATGTAGGCCCACTGACAGGTGCATGAGGAACAGCAGCAGCTCATTTATGGGTGGAAGTTTCTGTGAAAACAAATAAGTGTTAGGCATACTGTAGATACTGTTATAGGGGAAACCGGGTACAGTTGTAACACATTTTCCTGGGGTTTGTTGTTCTCTCTGTGTGTGGATGTGTTGTGTGAGTGATGTGATGCACTTGTTAAACGGTGGTATAGCTGTGTGCAGCGTGCATAATTATTAATATACATCCATGCTTGTATGCTGCATACCGTTGTTGTTAGTTGAGAGGAATCCAAGCTTCTGGCAGAGGATGCCTTGGCGTTGGTGATCCGCACCATCTTGGTGTTGGCTGCTGGCTCCACCAATTTCCAAAAGGCAAGGAAATGCTTGTATGTGGCAAATCTAAGAATGTAATATTGTTCATGTTAGACATCGTTTTGTTTCTTAAATTAGCTTCCCCAAATGAAAGATGTTTTTCAAACTAGTGGCCATAACAACATCCTGATAGCCTTATAAACAAACCTGATGTAGAAACGAATGTCCTCGTCCGACCCTGCCAGGCGTTGTATCCCGAAATGAGATCGCAGTTGTAACATTTCCAGCTGGTGATGGAGCTCCCTAACCTGACTTTTCAAGGCTTCGTTCTCGTCGGCCACCTGATTTGCCATCACTGGATTTAAAGAGTACTCATGATCAGGCAGCGCAACTGTTTCCACCTCGTACTCAGCTGTCAAGTCCGGGGTGGGGCTCTCTGCCCTCGGCTGACGCTCCCAAACATTTCGTCTTGGTGTATAGCTCGTAATTATTCCATGAAAAGAGAACAGGTGTAGCTCCTTTCTGTACTCTGTGCAGTCCTCCAGCTGTGACCAATAAGTAGGGATGGGTATCGTTAAGGTTTTAACGGTACTACTACTTTTATCGATACCGCTTATCGGTCCGGTCTTTTAACGGTACTCTTATCGGTTCTTTTGGAGAAAAAAAAAAGGTAACCAAATTGTGAACAAAACTAACATTGCTTTTTATTTAAATTAAATAAATAATATTTCACATCAAAAGAAACAATAATGTTTTTACAAATCGTATTAAATAATGTGATGACAGAACTGTAAACAGAACAGCTGAAACTTTAACAAAATAAATAACTCAGTTTCCTCTAATCATTAACCCATGTTTGTATCATGTAGTTAACTCCGTGTGTTGCTGCTAGCATACATAACACCTGACGTGGAAACGTTACTCGTGGATGTGGGAGCTACAGAGCTACTAGAAAGACAGTCGAGCCCGGTGCATTCCTCCGTCTGAATGTGGAGCTCTTTTGCTAAATGTTTAGACAAATTGCTCGTGTTACCGCCCTTACATGCTAAACTCTTATTGCACTTTTGGTAATGAGCATTGTCCACATAGGCGGCGCGTGAGGCTCAGGTTTGGGAAGGCTAAATAACTTTTTTTTACCTGACGCTACCCGCCCCCGGCGTGTATAGAAAAGAGGTCAACTCAGACCAATCAGAGCTCAGTGTGCGGAGTTTAAATCTATCAAGTCATATTACAGGATAGTTTAAACTGCCGTATGCAGAGAAGACGCTGAGGTGTCGCACTTATCATTCATATCACACTGATATCACATCATCAATCAGATCATCGATCATATAATATCACAATATTTCCTTATCTGAGTCAGCTTCTCGAGCCGTATCTGGCCGTGCATCACTTACAGTGTCACATTACTGTATGCAGAAGTATTATTTTAAGCAACACATTAAATTGACGAAACACTCAACTCAAATGTAATTAAAGTCAGATCCACTCGTGTCTTAGAGCAGTATCATAAAACTGTTACGCTTTCAAACACTCTGTAGTTTATTTATTTGTTAACCAGTTGTTCTGTATTCTCCTTGCAGGTGCAACTATGTGGCTTGTTTCCTGGATTATATGTTTAAATCATGGATGTTTAAAGTTCATATTTGTCTAATATTAGTTTACTTTTCATTAATGAAGTATGACGCTGCGCTGTCAGTACACTTGTCCCTGTTTGTGATTGGTCAAATGTAGCTAACCCCGCCCCTTTCACGTGAATGCGCTCTCAGCTGGAGAGAGAAACCCTGGCTTGATTTACCGAGTTGATAACCAGCGTCGTAGGACCGCTTAGCGAGATCTCGTTTGTTAGGGTTAGTTAAGATAACGCAAACATATCCAGGGTCTGTTGAACTGGCTTCGTGGTACAGGGCACAGGTGGCTGCGTAGCAGCGCTAATGTCAAAGACACAAACATTATACATTATATTTTACCAGGATGCAGTGACACAAATATTTGGGAAGGCTTAGCCTTCCCTAGCCTACAGCACCCGCCGCCGCTGATTGTCCACATCGAGACGGGTAAAGTTTAACAACACCTCGGAGCGCGTTCTCTCCGCCATCTCCTACATGTGTGTGTTGCTGCATGTAGCAGCCGCGTTTGTGTAAGATGATACTGGCACAATAGATTGCCCCTCGCAAGCAGGCGGGGGAGAGAGATCGAAAATACTAAAAATAATCATGGACGAATTTTGCAGTCTTTTTGCGTATTATAAACGGAGTTGGCGACACTAAAACTGCAATATAATGTTTGTGTAGCAATAATACACATGACATATCTTTTACATGTCTCCAGTACCGATAAAAAGACCGATAACGTCGGAGCTTAACGGTACCACGGTCTTTAATAATTCAGCCCCGGGGCCCGTTTAATACCGGGGCTCGGTACCCATCCCTATCAATAAGTCTCCTGGTCGAAAATGCCTACTGCACACACGGGTATTTTTTGTGGGGCTGAAATTGTCCCTGCGGATCTTGATCAGCCACTGAGCCTTTACCTCAGCATCAATGGGAAATGCATGGAAACTTATCTCCCGATTATAACGGGACACATTCGTACATAGGGGCACACAGCAATGTAGTGCTGCCTTTCTTACACGCTGGAAGCCAATCGCTTTTCTTTACCCCGAAATCCGCTCATTCTTGCTCTCGGTGTGTCATAACAAACTGTCAAGCTGTCAAAACTCTGGACTCAAACCGGAAGTACTCGGCCTCACACCCACCCGCCGGAAGTTGATAGACGCCATCTTGTGCACAGAGCCTATTCAAGTGCATTGACTGTTGAATTGGGAATCCATCCACATCAACAGTGATGTTGTGTCTCACTGCAGACCATGGACACACAGAATACCAGAATGTATTTAAAATCCACAATAGCGTTTTGTTCTATTTCATAGAATAGCCAGTGGTTAAAATCCAACATATGAGAAAGGAAATGCCCCCTCATCACCCCAATCCTGACTTACCCGTTGGTTTCCAGTTTGTTTTAGAATTGATTTTACGATCATACTGATCTCTTTTAAAACATTGAAGCCTTATATCATCAGGTAGTAACCTCTGCTGAGGAAGAGGCCTACTGACGTCTAAAGATGTAGCATCAGGGTTTGGATCATGAGGAGATAAGGCTTACACAAATTCAGTAACCTTTTTCAAATCACTTTTAAAAGCACACTTTTAAATCATATTTAATTGAGGGTTTTCATCTTTTGTAATGCACGTCTTTGATTTGACTTTTATCGTGTCTGCTTTTGTTTGGCTTCCTGTTGATGAATTACCCTGTATCCTTCCTCTGCTTTGTCTGTTAAAGCTCTAAGAAAACAATTTTAAGCTGCTTTATGAATAAACTTATACATTGCATTGTGTTATACTCTACAAATCCAGTGCCAAAACTATCACAATTGAGTTCAATAATAACGAAAAGGAATTTCTGTGAGCTGATCTGAAGATAAAGTGTTCTCCTCCTACTGCTTTTGTGTTTCCTTAGGAGAGTTCATATCAGTCTGCATTTCTTGGCCAACATCCTGCTGCTGTCTCTGGGCCGGTTAGTATAGAAAAATAAATAAAAAATTAACATTATTTCTGATCAGAAATGTCAGCCTGAAATCATTGGTTACATGCTGTTTGTGAAAGAGTCAGTAAGGTAGCAGTGAGGAGGATAAAAAGAAGGGCTGGGGTTGAGGAGGAAGTGATTGACAGTGAGGATGAGGACTGATGTTGCTACTGTCCCACCATAAAAAATGAAATGCCTGTTTGAAGATAGCATCCTGATATCTTATTTTGCTAACTCAAGCAGGGATGACAGCTGGACTACTGAACCAGACGTCGGCCAGGCAATGCAGAAATTGAGTATTTTAGTAGGGCTCCCTTGACTAAAAGCAATTGAATTGTTGGAGTATTGCACAAAACAAGATCTATGGCAAACATGTTTATACTTATCTCCATGTATTTATACCAATTTAGATTTTTTTTAATTGTGAATTAAATGACTAGAAGTAAAATCTAGAATACTATATCACACAATCTCATGGCTGCGTGCATCGCTAAATTGGCTAATGATCTAATGTATTCCCTTCTTAGCAACTACCATTTCAAAGACATACATGTATACAAGCTTCAGACATTCAAAGTGGGGTATTTCATGTCTTTGAAAAAACATTATAATCTTTTCAGCTTGTTTTAACCATTGAACATATTTTAGGTTTCTAACCACAAACGCATTCAGAAAACCATTGACTTCTACATGAGGGAACTGGAACCAGTAAATGCTAACTCATCACCGGGTATTAGGACTAATTCCTCCAGCCCTTACAGGTTATTTGAAGCACATACTTATAAAGCTGTCACACCTAGAAGATCTTGGTTGATTTAAAGGCAGCTTCAGAGTTAGTTAGTTCAGGGTTAGAGAGTGGTCAGAGGGCTCAGTGGATTTATGAAGGAATATCCTGATGATAGATGAAATGGAATTTAACATACATTGTGCTTTTATAGAAATGATCACCCAACTTATGGTTTCTTATCTGTATTGATTACTTACACAACAAGTTCAACAAAATAAATGTATGGGAACTACACATAAATATTTGAATTGAAGATTAAAAAAACATAAATTAAACTTAATCCACTGGGTCTTCATGTGCTCTTATAATTACAGTCTCATTTCGGCAAACATTTCAGAGCTTTGTGGACTTAATCCATGACAAACTGGAGTTGAGACCAGGAGGCGGAGTCGCAGTCTTACACGCTTCTCTGCGCTCTCTCCTAGGCAGTCATCCATAGGAATCCCGAACCCAATAAAATACCCAATATTAACGGTGTGTGTGTCTGCCCAAGGACAATTGAAGGTAAAACCTAATAGAGGTGTCATACATAATAACCTAATAAAAGTAAATGTAACAACTACTACAGTGCAACAAAACAGGAAGATTAAATGTGGTCTCTTAAACATAAGATCTCTAGCATCTAAAGCAATATTGGTAAATGATTTAATATCAGATTATAATATTGATATATGCTGTCTCACTGAAACTTGGTTGAGACATGAAGAATATGTCAGCATAAATGAGGCCACTCCACCCAGCCATATCAATACTCATATTGCCCGAGGCACGGGCCGAGGAGGTGGAGTTGCAGCAATCTTTGACTCAAGTTTACTTATCAATACTAAACCAAAATTAAATTATACCTCCTTTGAAAGTCTCGTTTTTAGTCTTACGCATCCGACCTGGAAAACTTTGCAGCCAATCTTATTTGTTACAGTGTACCGTGCACCAGGTCCTTATTCAGAATTCTTAGCAGAATTCTCTGAGTTTTTATCAACTTTGGTACTCTAAGGATAGAGGGTGTCGTTTTTTTTCTCATACTGATATTCTGAACAATCTGTGCTGTTGTATTAGCTGTAAAGTGTCTCTACTGTAGGCTATTTTTATTATATTGTTTATAAATGTGCTATATAAATAAAACTTGATTTGATTTGATTAAAACAGATAAAGTAATTATCGTAGGTAACTTTAAAGGTCCCATGTCATGCTTTTCCGGTTATTACCAGTCCCCTTGTGTGTTATGAAGGTTTTTATGCATGTAAACCAGGGGTGCCCATTACGTCGATCGGCATTGTGGGTAGATCTCGAGGCATTGAAAAAAAAAAGAGGGAAAAAAAGTTTCCTTACTATGGCATTTAAGTGTGTGTGTGTGTGTGTGTGTGTGTGTGTGTGTGTGTGTGTGTGTGTGTGTGTGTGTGTGTGTGTGTGTGTGTGTGTTTGTGTCAGGGCTCGACATTAACGACTGCCCGATGGCCCGGGGCCATCTAGTATTTAGCTCGGGCAATGAAGCCTCACCTGCTGGTTGCCCGATATGGCAATCTATCATGCCAGTATCATGCAGCTCGCGGATCCAGTAATGAGTGACCCGACAGTAAAACTAAACATATCTATAACTAGTTTAGGTAGTTTGAGAGGTGATTAAAATAGCTACGTGTGATATTCTAACCTGAAGTGTGTGTTTTGTTAGCTCACCGCTAGCGGCATGTGATCATGCAGAGCTGCGTGTCGACTCGTCAGCAGCAGCTGATCTCTCTCTCTCCCGTCAGATTAGACTTTACTCGCGTTTATGTCCATATCGATCAGATCCAGCTAGTTATAGCTAATGATATGACTACCTGCTTATTAAAAGACACCGAAACAATAAGCGTCGCTATGCAACCGGGTGAGGCCACAAAGTATAGCGCAGCATTATGCATTTGTTTACATGCCCACCGGAACCCCGAGGCATTACCAACAGATCAACGCACAATCAACCCATACAGGACATCTCTTTCTCCACATTAAATGTTAGACATTAGAATTGACTATTCTTGTCTGTCACATAAGTGGCGCAACTGAAGTGGTATTGCGCTAAAGGGAAATTATTTTGACCGGACATTTTGACCGGACATTTTGACCGAAGAGATTTAGATTTGCCGGCTAACGGGAACTCTGACGTCGCCATTTTGTGTGCATCGTTCAGGGTGAGTCGTCACGCCATCATTAAGCACAAGAAGTCCTTCCAAGATGGAGAGATGATAAAAGAGGCATTCGTTGACACGTTGTTTCGGGACTTTAAAAACAAACCGGAAATATTATCTTCAATCAAAGCTCTCCAGCTATCAAGAAGTACAGTTACGCGGCGCTGTGAAGTCATGGCCGAGGATTTGACACAGCAGCTTCAGAAGGACATCGCGGACTGCGATTGTTTCTGCAATTTGACGAGTCTACAGTAGGGTGCCCAGACATCCCCGTTTTCCGGGGACAGTCCCCATTTGTATTGCCCTGTCCCCGGTTGAAACTGTCCCCGGAAATGTCCCCGTTTTTTATACGTTAAAAACACATAGCAAGGTGAAATAAAACGTTTCATGTCAGGAAACACTGGGTAAACAGACTGTGGTCATTCAAGCCAGCCCCCACTTCGGAAAACACAGTCAAGCCAGCCCGCACGTTGTATTGCGGTGGGCGAATATCCTATGCATTACGGTAGAGGCCTGTAAAAACTGCCTTCAAAATAAAACCGTTTGCTCGGTCTATAACAAATATACCGGTACCTAAAAAACACACCAAACATATTCATATATACTGGAGCTTAAATTAAGAAATACGTACTATATAATGTGATCAATAATAATTTAAATCAAACTACGTATAGCTACCACATTATAACTGAGTGAATTTAAAATGTAAGGATACAGTTATGAAGACATATCTGACATTTCCACTGGGTGACTAATTTCAATTGATGTTGACACCATCTCACAACACTCCTAAAATAACATTACTTTCTGAAGCACAATTTAAAATGTATGCTGTTTAGAATCTCAAATTAGATCTATTGTCCATCTATATTTTGATTATTATTTAATGGAAGCTGTCCATAATCAAAGAGTCATTCGAAGTCAATCAAATACTTATTTCACTTCAGGGTGATAGCAGGAGACCCCATCTAGTCAATCAGAGGACAATCTGATGTAGAGTTTCAAAATAAAATACCTTTGAAGTCTCAGTTCAAATGTTCGAATTACATTGAACCAGAATTGTCCCCCTTTTTTCTTTAACAGTGAAGAAAATTGGATATGTTAACGAGATTTTGACCGCAAAACTCAAAATGTCCCCGGTTTTCATTTTAAAAATCTGGTCACCTTAGTCTACAGACGTAAGTGATACAGCTCAGTTGTGCATTTTTATTCGGATGGTGTTTACAGATATGACTGCAAAAGAGGAGATGTTAACAATACTGCCCATGAAAGAACACACGCGGGGAGAGGACATTTTTCAGTCTTTCAAAAATGTAATCGAGAAGACCCAGCTCCCTCTGTGCAAATTGGTGTCAATCACCACGGACGGTGCGCCCGCAATGGTTGGCCGCTCGAATGGATTTATTGCAAAGTGCAGGGAGGATGATGCTTTCCCCGACTTCTTCAATTATCACTGCATAATACACCAACAAGCAATATGCGCAAAAATACTTAATATGAAAGAGATAATGGATGTGGCAATGAAGATCGCCTGTTCTATTTGAGCCAGATCTCTTCAAAGACGACTGTTCCGTTCGCATCTGGAGAAGGCTGACTGACCATTCTGAGTTGTTGCTACACACTGATGTGAGATGGCTTAGTAGGGGGAAATTCCTGCAGAGATTTCGAGAGCTCTGTCCAGAGATAAAATAGTTTTTCCTTGTCTCTAAACATGCAGAATACAACCAACTAAACGACGATCAGTGGCTGCTAGACTTGGCATTTTTAACCGATCTGACCAACATGTTGAATGACCTTAATTTAGAGCTGCAAGGAAAAGACAAAACCGTGGTCAATATGATAAGCTCAGTTAATGCGTTCAAACGAAAATTGCAACATTTGTCCTCAAAGCTGCAGCGCCATGATTTGGGGAACTTCCAAAACCTCGCCTCAGAGCTGAAGACGCAAAGGAAGGCTTGTGCGCAACTGGACATTGCGAGTTACACAGAGCAGATTGGGACAATTGTGTCAGAGTTCAACAGGCGCTTTCAAGACTTTGCTTTGCTTGAGCCAGTCGCTACATTTATGTGCTACCCATTTCGGGAAGATGTTGAGGTCGATTCACTCGCATCAAAAATTGCAACGCTGTTTTACCTGAACTCGTCTGGAGTGGAGGATGAGATATTGACACTACAAGCTGACATTCAGCTGAAGGCCAGGGCTCATGGACAGCAGTTCTGGAACTTACTCACGGAGGGAAAGTACCCAAACATGAGAACATGTGCTACCTTCTTGACTGCATTATTCGGCTCCACTTATTTGTGTGAGTCAGCCTTTTCCCACATGAAGATGATTAAGTCCAAAAACCGCTCCACCATGACTGACGATCATTTGGAAGTCTGCTTGAGGATGGCTACCAGCAGCTACTGCCCGGACTATGCAACCCTGGAAGATTCCTGCCGGTGCAGGTCATCAGAGTAAGGTAATGACCAAAAATGTACTGAGTTGTATTGTGCCATACGGGTTCATGCAGTTATGCAAGGTACACCAAGACAAGGTATAGTCAGTATAAATATATATGTTTAGCATTTTTAATGTAGGTAGATCGCGGTGACTTGGTCATTTTAAAAGTAGCTCCCAAGCTGAAAAACAGTGGGCACCCCTGATGTAAACGGTCTGCAGTAAAAAAAACTCAAAGTACACCCTGTAGCGAGTAAAACTCTAACACAGAAAAGACCTCCCCAAAACGCCTCGTTGGAGATTTCTCATTTTCCAATGTTTTCTTCCTGGGTATTGCTACGTAGGGATACACAGTAGCCACACCCAGAGCTATGGCCGCACCCTCTGCCAGCCGAACATTTAGGCCCAATCCCAAACCACTCCCTCGACCCTATCCCTCCGTGATGGAGTGAACTCCGTCTGTAGCCACACTCGCAGCTCAACGAGGCTCCCTCCTGTCAGATGGAGGGAGTAAATACAGCAGCAAGCTTTGGGACAAACTCCCCTCTCTCCGGCAGAAACAGGAAATGCCGTAACTGTATGTAACAACGGTTTCAAATCAGCATCTCTTAGACAAAAAGTTTAAATGAATAACTCAAATAAAACTCCAAACATCTTTCATTGTGTTTCAAAGCTCTTTTAGTTTTAAACCTGATGTTTATAAGCTTCTTAGTTTTTGCAACAGTCTGTAAATATACACAACTTTATAATAAAATGCACACATTTACCTTTTCTAGACTAAACACAGGTACGATCCTAAGTTAAAAACATATGAGGTTATCATGAGGTTGTTAACATCGCAGTTTATCAGTGGATGTTTGCTGGAACTACTTGTAAACAGCTTGTTTCCTGACGGACACACACAGCGTGACTCCGGTCAGGTAGAGACCGGCATAGATATATATAAACACTAGATGGCTCATGGGAGATTTTCCAGCGTAGCTGACCGGCCGCCATCTTGCTACAGTTAACAGTTACTCTGATTCGTGTTATGGTAGCTGTTGTAAGGTGAGTGATCTGCACAAAAATACTCTTAACTCACTGAAATCTTGACTGATTTACAAACGGTTTGGTTTATTATAAACATTATTAGCATGGCTATGATACAGGATGCTTGGACATGTTGAAATTGCAGCTTTTCTTTGCGTATGTGGTTGTATTTATTAGCTGGCTAATAACAAGAGGCTGTGAGTGAGACCTAGTATTACAAAGTTGACCCAGCAACTTTAGACCAGTGGGAGAGGCAGAACTGCTCTTTCTTTTCAACATAACTTAAGTTACACATGATTTCTTCCAAGTGGTTGGGCTTGTTAAAAACATCTTGCATTATGATACAGGAATTTGCTGGCTTTGTGTTTACAGAAGTACCTGACTATGCCGGACTTTTGTGCAGCCTACGGATGCTCTAATCACCGCAGTCTGCAAACAAGAACCCGTGGGATCACCTTTCACGTGTAAGATATGACAATATTATGACTAAAATTAGGATAATCGTTAATTACTTAGTGGATGTATGTACATTACAAGTCCTGCTACACAGGATCAGTGGGGCTATGTGAGATAATAGTATTGCAAGATTGTTGTTGACCCAGCCTCTTTAGAATATGTTGCTACCATTTCTTTACACAATTATTTAATGTTTCTTTTGGACACCTTTTTTATTACTCTTAGTGTGGTTGTCTTATTCTTAAAGTAGGCTATACATACATGCATACATACCAAAAATATGATAATTTTGGTGTGTATTTTTGTCCTTACCCTTAATGTTAAAGGAAAGAAGGGAGGAAAATGTTGACAATAATGTATATATCTGGCTACCTTTCTCATGTTTTTAAGGTTTCCCAAAACCGAAGAGAGGAGGAGGCAGTGGGAACTCGCCCTAAGAAGGGACGGTTTTGTTTCCTGTGACAGGACAGTAACAGTTTGACCCGTTGTAGGGCCAAGCTGTTTTGTGCATATCATTTTACTTACTTGCAGTTACAAATAAACCGCTGGTAACACATACCAATTCTACTCTGGTCGTGTCGTTTCCCTTTGTACCCCTCGCCAAGAGGGAACGTAACAACATGTGTTACGTGCCGTAGTGGGTGCTTGTGTGTCTCCCTCTCTTTCCCCCTGATGTTTCTTCTTCTTCTTTGTTTAATGGCGAATCACTACCACTAGGAGCATATATCGCCACCTACTATGTATTTATTAAATCTTCATGTTCCATGAGACGCAGCACTATGTTCCCCACATATGTTTATGTTTGCTCAGTCTAATAAACCCATAACATGGTTGTGAAAGAATACCAAAGCTAAGGCTGGACGATGATTGATTGTTGGTGTGCCATGTGTCACCGTGTGTCTTATTGGTTTTGTGTTATACTGTATTTTATTGTGTGCAGCTGGTCCTTATCTCCAAGACACATTTAAAACAAATAACCTTGAACCTTGAAGCCCCATCTCTCCCCACCTGCTCCTGCTTCCTACATCCCCTCCACACCACACCAAGTTGTTCTTCTTAATAATAATAATAATACATTTATTTTGGGAGGCCGCCTTTCCCAAGGACCCAAGGACACCTTACAGGGGCATAGGGGCAATATAGGGAACAATTTAAACAGTGGATTTTGTGATATATCAGCCGGGGTGAGACAAGACAAACCACAAATGGACTACAGAAGGACACAAAAGGACACATGGTACAGTTTATATTATTCTTGGTCTTTTTTCAATAACATATTTCAAAAGTTCTGGATTTGTTTACAAATCTAGAAACTAAATACAAAACTAGTATAGTAATATGAAGATCTCATGTAACAAATAATTGTGATAAATGAGACAGAACTGGCCTGTCTGTGAGCACATTTTATGTTGGTTTGGTTCTTCTGATAAAGGTGTGAATATCTAAATAATATACCAACATATGCTATTGTCATTAGTTGTGTCACTGTTCTTAAAGCTAAGGCATTGCTAAATTAACAACTCTTGGCTTACAGAGTGGTAACATGAGACCGATTTTTATATATAAAATATAAATGTATTTTAATTTTATAATTTATTTTAATTATTAACAATATAATAAAATAAATGGAAATATATACACCGGCAAATATTTAATATAAATACCTTGTGTGTGTGTGTATAGCTATTGCTTTATCTGATTAATGTTATTTTCATATGAACGTCCATGATTATAAGTATGCAGTATCATAACTACATCTTTGATGTTTATAAAAAACCAAACCGTTTGAAAATTGGTTGAGCAAATTGAGCAAGCTATGGTTATTTAAATAGTAAACCATAATGTTATGAATGAGAGAACTCCCTGTAGCAAGATGGCGGCCAAGTGGCAAAGTGGCCAAGTGGCAACGTCGGACCAAAGCTTCGCAAACATTGCAGCGATTCATGCCGGATATGCACAGCGTAGGGCACTGAAGGACGATGCTGTTCAGGGGCGTCGCCTGGACCTGGAAACATTCGGGGCTTAGCCCACAGTGACGGGGCTACAGTCGAATTTTCTACTGCAAGACTCCCCACACGCACATACACAATTGCGCCATCTAGTGTCACAAACGTATGCATTAGCTTTGTTACGGCAATGGATTGTGGGAGATTCTCATAGCACGTGAGGATCTCTTGAGGGTAAGGTGCCTGTATTATGTCGGTGGACAAAATGTATGTTTTTATTTTATAAGGACAATAACGTACTGTTGTGTTTGTTTAGTTTAATGTTAATTGTTTAATGCTCACAGTCACAGCAACATGTGTTTTGTGTGATTGGCTATTTGCAGTGGCGAGCCGTGACTTTTATACCTAGGCCCTCTGACCCCCACCCTCGAGTTATTATGTCACAGCAGCGTATACTTCAGCGGAATATCAAAACAACGGCCGGGTGCAAAACGCTTAAATGAAAGCGACCGTCTACCACACAAAACAACACCTGTAAATAACCCTATTTGTGTTCTTTGAAATTGAAAAGGATATTGCATTGTGTTTGTTACTTTCGTTGCAGTTGTATGTCTTAAGTGTAATTTGGCATGCTTTTATTTTGAAGGCGAGTTAACGCTGTTGACAGGAAGTTGTTGTTGCTATGGAAACAAGAAAAGTTGCACAGCGGGCGGAACTTGTCATAAAGTCCGCGATACACCCATCCATTTAGAGGGAAGATATGATTGGTCAATTGTACTGTCATTTGACATTACTCTCTCGTTTTAGTTACTATATATAGCGGGCCCTCTGTGAATTCATAGCTGGACGTCCAACAGCTCCTCTCTTCACAGACTCGCAGAGAGGGGCTTCTTTCATTTAACCCTTCACATTCCAACAGAAACTGAATAGGCAGATTCGAAGGATTTATTTCTTTGGAAATGTTATTTTAAATACAATTAAATCAAGTTATTTTGGTAAAACTAATGAAAAACATAACTAAAATGTTTTTAAATATTATTTTGTAGAATATCTTAGGCCCTCACAGAGTTTTTTTAAGTTTAATGTTTCACATCGCTTATGAAAAATATACTATCACTATACGATCACTGATATTTTGTTGTTGACTGGACACTTCTTTTTTTAAAGAGATAGCATGTGAGGATCTCTTAACCTCTTAAGCCCTGAGCCTGTTTTTCAGGTTTCAGGCTCGAAAATGCTATGCCCAAAACAAATGACTATAACTTAACTTCTATAAGGGTTATATGAATTTCTTTTATCAAAGCAAGGTTACATCTGTGAGTTGGATGTAGAAGTGTCAGAATCAATATAGATGTTTCTGTGTCAGAGTAAATTCAGATGGAACATAGTAAAAAAAGGTAAATTCTTACCTCCGCCTAAAAAAAAACCCATTACTTATAGTGAAAACTACCCTTGAATGATGGTATGGTAGACTAAAAGCTTTAGGAATCCAAAGTATAACATATAATAAGTACCCTGTATCAAGATTGAGGCAAAACAAGTACAATTTGACCTTTTTAGAGAGGTTTAGCAAAAAGTAGTCCAGGCGGACTGACCTTTGGGCACATTTTGGCACATTTGGATATCATCAGTGCCATTTGACCTTTTTCAGGTACCATACTGTAAAAATAATTGTATTATCACTATAGGTAATCATTCCATCCAAATACAAGTGTTTTTATAAAATTAAATGACGTTTTTTTTTTAATGTAAATGGTGTGTGTGTGTGTGTGTCTGTGTGTGGACTTTGCCACAGTCCTTACATGTTTATCACCCGACTAACACTTCTAGGAAGGTTTACTTACACAATAACAAATAGGAAACAGGATAAATTTGTCTCCAACAGGAGCAGATTTATTTAAAAAATAACACACTAAGAAACGACACTAAAACCGAAATAACACCACGAGCATTTTTTTTGTAAACACTGGCAAAAAAGAAAAGATTTACACAACCTGAATGTGTTTAGTGTTTTTGAATTGAGGCACCAGGCACTTAGTGCAGTAGATAGGTCTTCACCGTTGTGTTGCCAGCATCAGAGCACCTCCTGAGCGCGGTGGCATCTTCCCCATAATACTTGGGAATGCATACGAGTGATGATGGGGGGGGAGTGGTGGTGGTGCTGCAGGGACTTCACCCCTCATATCTGCAGCAAGCTGCTCCCTGAAGGACTTCTGGGTGTGTGGCTTCGTCCTGCCGGGGTCACCCCTCATCTTGTGCAGCTCCTTGTGGAGAAGGAAGCTGTTCACCACTGCAATGTCCAGAAAATGGTAAAAAAAAGTCTTGTACCATTTCATGGTTTTGTGGTGAACGCTGTAGTACCCAATCAAAGCATCGGACACATCCACGCAGCCCATGCTTCTGTTGTAGTCCACCACAGCGTCAGGAACGGTAACAATCTTAGTCTGCCACACACCAGCCCGTTTCACTTTCCTCCTGACAGTCTGTCCACTGAATCAGAAGATGCAGAGGGAGGCTGAGTTAGTACTGGTGCAGACGTCCGGCGGCGTAGCTTGGATGTTGATGGCTCTGAGGCAACTGTATGCTGATCTGATGCACGTCGTAGCTCGGATGAGGCAGATGTTGATGGCTGTGATCCAGAAGCCATTTAATACTCGTCTTCATCACTGTGAAAACAAATGTGGAAAAAACAATTACTTTGATTACTTGACTGGCTTATTCTTTCAAAAATGTAACTCAAATCAGAAATAATTCCTCCATTTAGCGTGTGTGAAATAACAGTATACATATATATATATTAGGGCTGTCAGTCGATTAAAATATTTAATCGCGATTAATCGCATGATTGTCCATAGTTAATCGCGATTAATCGCAAATTAATCGAACATTTTTTATCTGTTCTAAATGTACCTTAGAGGAATATTTTTCAAGTTTTTAATACTCTTAACATATGAGTGGACAAATATGCTTTATGCTAATGTTTATTATAATTTGAACAATGACAAATATTCTCATGAATATTAAACACAACAACCTCTGAACATTACAAATATCCGCCTCAATTCAACCTGGAACCTCTCATACAATAAAGTGTGTGTGTGTGTGTGTGTGTGTGTGTGTGTGTGTGTGTGTGTGATGGATCGTTGGAGCTATCTGCAACTCAAGGCATATGCTCGAACGGGAGCTGCCTGGACGCTGCAATCATGTTGCGCACTATCCGTGCTGAGTGTGCTGACTTTTCGTACAATGTCCCACTGTCTGGCTTCCTGCATAAAGTCAAGTGCTCGGCGCAGTTGTGGCGAAATGTCGCTCCTCTGTTTTCATTTAAGCAGCTCCTTATATCCGTTAGCGCAGCTAGCTAGCACCAGATGCTAACAACAACAATGCACGTAAGGTTTCTCTCTCGCTCGCTCGAGCCACACATACACACACCCTCCCGGTCCTCCAGATGGCCAGTCAGTGCCTGCCGGTGAGCGTGGAAATGTGGTCTGCCACAAGCGGGCGGCAGGAGCGGGGCTGTCAGCATCAGCTTGTAGATGGTATTTTAAACTCGATGCGCTCTGAAACTACGGGGCGGCCGAGGAAAAAAAATACACATGCGTTAATCGCGTTAAAGTAATTAGTGGCGTTAATTTTTTTTTGCGTTAACCCGTTATTAACGCGTTAACTTGACAGCCCTAATATATATATATATATATATATATATATATATAGACTGATATACAATACAGCTTTATTTATAAACTGCTAATAGTCAATGTCTAGAACTACAAAACAGTAATACCTTGCTTCCCAAGTAAGGCTGTCACTGCTGCTATGCGTTTCAGATACTCCCTACGTTCCTGAATCTCACTGACATTTGCAGCATGTAGCTGCTGTGTGATGTCCCCGTGGACCTGGGTGGCTTTAAAGCTCTTCCAGAGAATAATTGAGGCCTTGTGTATGTTTGACTTTTCATGTTCTCGAAAATAATCCAATGAACGCTTCCAGTTGGTGTATCCTGAGGTGGTGAGGGTGTCCCTTTGATCCCTTGATTGCTTTGCCATATAATCTACAACTAAAGCAGAATGCTGCATTGGCAGTTGTAGAATATTCGAGCCATTTAAAAGTATCAAACCAACTTGGTTGAAATGATCTCTTTTGCTGGCCAAACATGCCGGATGGAAAGCAGTGATGTCTCACTTGCCTTGGCCCTGTATCTGCAGTCCCTAAATCAGTTCCCCAGTTACCCATTGACTCTTGTCTGTTCTGGTGTTCCTGTTCATTGTTGTTCTTATCGGTTGTTTCTCCTTCTTGTGTGTCCCTTTCTCCTGTTCTCCTTTCTTCATCCTCTACTCTGTTTGGCTCATCTGTGATGACTGTGTAGGTAAACACAAACAAGTATTTTAAGTCAATCAGTTTCCAGCTCTGTCAAATAAATGAATTTCAAGATACACAAATGTGTCTTCATTAAAATGAGTGTCACCACACTGTCACAAAATGTAATACTAACCAATTGAACATTACATTTACATTGGAAACCTCTTGTAGATATCACTGTTAAGAGTAGTTATCTGCCAATAGGACAGAATCATTCCTATACAAATGCAGTTTGAGTAATTCACTTAATATATTTACTTACAACTTTGATATAGTCATTTTCACTTAATACTCTAATATAGTCATCTTTCTGCATTCAACACTAAGGAAAGCTGTACAATTTGACATGATAATGAGGGAAAAAGGCCTCCGACAATGCAGATCATTTTTTGATCATATCAATTTTAAGATGCGGGTCAAGGCTTAATATTTGGGAGCATAGTGTCCCTTGCCTAGGACTCAGGAATCAGGATCAACTGTGTACGGTAGCTTCTAGCTTCATGTCGAACACTGACAGTAAGTCAACATTTCCCAGAGAGCTTTCTTTGAAATCACCAGGTAACGCTAAAAAACACAACATTTATATTGTATGACAAAGTGTTTATTTAATATATCTGGCTAGCTATAGCTACTTGCTAACGGTTTAGCTTACCCGCGCGATTCAAAGTAATGTCAACGTAGGCTAGCTGTAATGTATGCTTTGCTTACATGTTCGCATAACTTGTAAGTTTACTGACAGATACATACCTTGTTCACCTGGCTCAGGTGGTGGCTCTGGGGTTGTTGTGTGAGCCATCACTTGAGAATTGCCGTCTTTTTTAAGAAATGTTTTTCTTATGTCCATCTTCAGAATCTCCGCGTCCGCGGCTGACAGTTTAAAGTTTAAACATTGTCACAGAGGAGAGGTACGTACCTGTCAGCCAATAAAACACGTTTATTTCCATGCAACTCTCTGATTGGTCTGGTGGCGTCGTCTTGCCTCTGTGTTGCATTCACGAACATGGGAAATTACAGTTCTACCGTCCGTCCTATAGGTAAAGTAGGTTCATGTATTATATTATTGAGGGAGAATTTGTCCGGGGCTAAAGAAAAAACATCCGGGGCTAAAGCCCCTGATGCTGTTCCTACTTTGTTTGGACCAGCGGGAGATTTGGGTACACAACCTGCAAGTATGCATTGTTGTTTGTGTATTTATGATGTTTAAAACAAACAAGGCATCTACCACGACTGTTTAAATGGGTAAACGTTTTTCTGGCTGCTAAGCCATTGACACAGTGCTAACTGGGCTAACTAAGTTGCTAGCGTTTCCATATATCAACTTCAATGTCAGCAGATAGCCTTACATGTATCTCATAGCAGGAGAATGTCTGCATTCACACACGAAATACTCATAGACAGTATACTCCGGGTGATATACCGTACGGTCAGTCGCGAAACTTAATTACATTATAGTTGGCGTTCCTAGCGTGTATGCTACCGAACTATACAAGAAGGCTACCAAGAGCTAGACATGCTAGGGAAAACATTGTTTTTATGCCAGCTACAATGAATGACCGAACGTAGCAGACTACCCGTCTAAGATTGCAATTGTAAACATGTTCTTGCTAGCCTAATATGAACCACTAGCTGTTGTTCATAGTAGGTTGGCATATTACACTGAACAACTAGCAAACGTAGGTTAGCATATTAATCTAGCTGGCAAGCTAACAAACCTAAAACAACTAAGTTTCTCTAATATTTTGTGATTTGCATTTGATTTCGTCCAGCCAGATCAGGAAACTCCTGGCGTATCCGTCTGACAACACATGACGGGAAGACCACTTTGATGCCTCGTCCTAAAAAGCCCCAGCACCAGCTTACAAAGCTGCGATAGGCAAGATGCCGAAAACGCCAATAAGGGGAGGAATGGATGATATATATATGTATATTTACTCATGTTCATTTTGTACATTTCTAAAAATAAAGTTTGATGGAAATACTTAGTAGCCTTTCTTCCCTGAATTATTTGCTCCTATAAAATATCATTCATATATAGCAAACCATGATTTGATTTTTCATCAAACACAGTAGTAGTTTATTACAGGTAAAAATAACGTACTCTTCTTCCGTTCTACGCCTCAAAGGTCTATAATCGAATCTGTACATGTTATGGAGGTTCTACAGGGTGTGGGGTATGTATGGTGTATATCTTGGCATATGGTGTTGTGTGCTACTGTTGGTGTTTTCAGCTAGCTGGCTACATAATGTTGTAACTGTCAGCTAGGCTACCTTTCTAATTTCTTTGCAACAGACGTTTTCCACTTCGGTAGGCATCATGGCGTAGTTTCCACAAGTGCACCTAAATAACAACAGTTGTAGGTACAGTTCGGTTAGTTAGCGTATAACATATACGGCTGTACCGACGCCATTGTAAGACTGATGTTCGGCTCAGAGCCGAAAAAAGCACTGTGTTAGACATGGGCGGAGCCTCTCTGGTGGTTGACTAATCAGAACAGAGTGGCCGAGCTGACCAATCGGAGCACACTGGGCTCACAGGGAGGGGGGGGGGGGCAGGAGCACCAACGAGCCGTTTAGGACAGAGTGAATACACATACTACACAGAGATGCTGTATGAGAAACCAATGTGAGTTTGGGAAATTGCACAATATAAATCTATTTTAGTAGACCTCAACAATGGAATTGTGATCAGTAGAAATGGCCATGACATGATGTAGGCCTGTCACGATAATTAATTTTGTTGGACGATACATTTTCCCGGAAATTATTGCGATAAACAATAATATTGTCGGCTCCGTTGTAAGACAATTGTAGACCACTGACATAATGATAATATATAATAATAATTCAAGTACATCCTTTCAAACAGAACTTTTTATTGAACATTCAACATTGCAAATGAAATGTGAAATAATATTCAAATATATAAATTATATATAATAAATAAAACAAATACATTTAATTATAACAAATTAATTAAAATCACACACAACCAAAACAATCAATTAAATAGACTCAGGCTGGAAAACAGAGCTCTCTCATATATATATATATAAATAAATAAATAAATATGAGCACACATTGTCTCACAAGCAAAAAAACCCTCCTTAAAACAACAGTCAAGTGTACAGTCCACTGTCAAAGACCCAGATGCCTCAACAGGCCATATCCAAATCTGTTTTTCAAAGTTTTCGAGCAAGGAACAACAACATGTTTGCATTGTTGGGCAAATGCATCTTTGATTGTAAACTGTAGGGAAGGTGGGGGCTCTCCATCTCCAGCTGCCGTGTTTGCTCCCAGCTGGGAAAACGGAATGGGTAGGTTGTGTTTCAGGTGCAGTTTAAGGTTGGTCGTATTGCTAGCTTCTGTTGCTACCTTTTTAAAACAAATGCGACACACCGCCCGGCTCATTCAAGTCCGTAGGTTCGCCTCGTTGATTTGGCTTTAATTCAAAAATATTCCCACACCGGAGATGTGGTATTAGGTTTTGCAACCACTTCCATTTAACTTCAAATTCCCCTCGAGTAAGTCACACGTTGTCTCCTGCTTGTCTCTATATTATTCATTTGGCTGCTACACTGCTGCACGCGGAGTGTCCTGACCTGGCTGTGTGTGAGCCCCGCCCCTCACAGCGCGCCGGGCTAAAATTCTGGTCACATCCTTATGTAAACAAACACACTTTATCGCAATTTATCGAGCTCAGAAAAGTTATCGAGTCCATTTTTATTTATCGTACAATAAGTCAATGTATTGATTATCGCTTACGAGCAGTAAGCGATAATCAATACATTGACTTATTGTACGATAAATAAAAATGGACAGGAGCACTGCCATGGTACCAAGTCGGAGACAGCAAGGAAACAACAGGAATTCAGACATAGTCATTCAATGGATATTATTAAAATCCGGGGTCATGTACTTTGGTACTGTGACAGGAGATACAGTGTGAGGAGAAGACTAATATGTGCCGAAAGTATTTTCTTTTTTGCAGTATTTGCAGCTTTAATTTGATTATAGAGAGATGGTATACAAGAGAAAACCGTCAACACAAGACATGTGGCTAAACATCGGGAATGTAATATATAATAAGGAACTGTTTATTATCTGGATTTAATTGAACTATTCATATCTTAGACTGCACTGTAACTTTTATCCATGTACTTTTTTCTTTTAATGTTTAATTGACTGCACTGTAACTTTTATCCATGTATTTTTTCTTTTAATGTTTATTTTATTAGCTTTTCTTTTTAATGACTGATTTTAAATGCCATTTTCTTAATCTCTTTCATTTTTTGTAAAGCACTTTGAATTGCCTTGTGTTGAAAAGTGCTATATAAATAAACTTGCATTGCCTTGCCTTGGATTAGAGCTGAGGAGCTGCAATATCCAGAGAAATGGAGGATGTTTACATCAAGAGAGTGTAACAGTGAATGGGTTTTGTGACGGCAAGTATTGAAAAAAGGCACCTTTAAATAAATCAGGAACCAAACACAAGAATAATAACTCCTTAGTCAAGTGTTATACTCCTACAGAGATGGTATACAGCCGGTAGTTGTGCCAGAGCAGCTGCATGCAGACTGCTCGGGTCAGGACCATTTTCAATTAACATGCGCTCCATTTAGCATGGTGCAGAAAGGTCACAGGGAATAAACAGTGTGTTTAACACCTAATGAGACATTTTGACATTTTAACATGCTGTTTTAAAAGCCTGCTGTGGGGATCAAAACAATAAAGCTGAATACAAATATAACGGTAACAGAACAGTTCAACATATTGGCATACACACACTTATTTGTGTGTCATTTTAATTTCATGTCTGCAGGTTAGGACCTTAGCATCTGGTGTTTATCATTTCAGTATGTTTGTTTCGATGCATGTATGCAAGGTTTTTGTTTCATTGTAAAGTATTAAAGTACTGAGAAAAGCGATATATGTATAAAATGTTTTATTGTTTTCTTTATTATTAATTAATTCCAGGATATTTATTTAAAAGCTATATGTTGTGCACATGCCCTTCTCCCATAAACTAGACCCCTCACCTCTTCACATGCATTACAAGTGACCTTCAGGATGTTGTTGTTGTAGAGCAACATCAAATCACACACACCAACCTCCTTTCCTTTCTCCTTTCAATGATCAGTTAACAAGGGTTGATCATGGGGAAAACATGAATTAGTCCATATAGTGCACATGGTGTTGCATTTAGCAGCTAGAGACAGATATGTCTCTCAGGTATTGGTGGAAGTGTAGATAGAAGTCTGCTTGCTGACAAGTTTACCATAACAACTTTATATGATTTTATGTAATGGATAATATTTCAATGTTGGTTTACAGCATGTTAGGCTGACATCTGGGTGGTACAAAATAAGTAATTGCAGTAACTATTAGGGATGGGAACGATTAATCGAATATTCGAAATTATTCAGGTATTCGAATAATTATTCATGTATTCGAATATGAGTTTTTTTTTGGGAGTGATGCCTAAGTTGATTACATATTATCAAATTGAATAATTCAATGTGTATATATATATATATATACGACAGTGCCATAGCTAAATGTGTTAGTTGACGTCCAAAGTGTGTGTTTTGCTCCGCTCACCGGTCCCTTACAGCTGGCAGAGCTGCAGGTGCTGATCTCTCTCTCTCGCGTCTGGTTATACTTCACTCGTGTTTATGTCCAAATCCATCAGATCTAGCTAGTTCTAGCCAATGATATGGCTGCTGCCCCTCCCTACACGCAGATCACTCAGACTCAAACCTCATCTTAGGCCCAAATTGCGAGGTTCCGGCGCTAACAGTTCATGAGCGTGCTCCCCCGCCCCCTGTCAACACTCGCGACACATGAGTGGCCAGCCTAAACAACAATAAGCGCTGCTTGGCAACTATGTGTGGCGGCAAAGTACATAGACATTTTGACAGGAGAGATTTAGTTTTGCCGGTATTCAACATATTTTGGCGTCAAAAAGGAGTAATGTGTGGAAATATTTCGACCAGGTTAGTGAGTGCGGTGTAGAGGTCAAACTATGCCAAATTAAACTTATACATGCTATACCTTGCTATACCCGCAACCTCCGTTCCAGCTGAGAGGGTCTTCTCTACAGCTGGACTGATTGTGAATCGCCTCCACACATGAAAGCTGTAGGCCTATAGCTGTCAAACTGTAATCACCAGTTCAATACATTTGACTAATTCGACTTGGTTTCTATACTTATTTGAACATGTATTTATTTATTTCCAAAAATTATTGAAAAAAAAATTGTGTACAAAAAAATGTTGATTATTCTCTCTGAACTAGCTAAATACACGGGTCTGGGGTAGAGTTCTTCAGAATTAACATGGCAACTCGACCGTAAAGTCAGAATCTCTGACTCTTTGACTGGTTTTGTGAATTCTCCGGCCGAAGCTCCAAAATAAACCATCAGTGTTTGACATCAAAGCTCCAGCTCTCCCCGTGTCTCCTTTGAGTCGGTGACTCCTCCTGCATTGCTACACAGAAGTTTCCCCCACACTAGGGATGTGTATCAATCATTTGTTGGCCTCGATCAGAGTCCTACTATTAAGTTTATGAGTTATACTTTTGTATTCTTACTGCTGAACAGCATCTGAACAGCATCTGCTGAACAGCATCTGCTCAATTTAGTTATTTGATTTGGTGATTTCATGCTTAGTATTCTACATAAGTCAAATACTGTGTGTTTCTCTGCCATTTAAAAGTTAATTTAAAAACAGTCCTACCTCTTTTCCTTTCCACTGTCTGTCCTTGCCCTCGTCTCCAGGGTGGCAGGAGTAGGACACTGTCCTCCAGTCCCGGGGAGAGTTGGTGATGCTGGCGACCTTTGACTCGGTTGCACTGTTCTCCTCGTTGAGGGAGCGTGACGACCTCCTGGTGAACATGCTCTTCCTCAGAGCTTTGACCCTGAGGCTATCACTGTTCCCATCGGAGCAGCCCCACTCGGCTGAGGGGCTATTGTCCACTTTAACGTTGTGACCGGTGGTGTGGCACTGGAAAACACGAGGTGAGAGCGTGATGTCGGGATGTGGATGAGGGTTGGGGTGCAACTTGTCCGGGGTGGCATTGGATCCAGATGTTGACGGCGGCCCCCCGTGCTTCCCGTTGGCCTCAGGCTCCTGGATCTTCTCGTCCAGCTTGTTGAGCTTGGAGAGCACCTGGGAGATCTCACTGCGGACCCCCGACAGAGACTCCAGCTTCTTTTCAATTTCTCCGATCCTCATGACCAGCTTGCACACGCTGGATTTGAGCTCATCGTCTGTGTTTTCAAGCGAATGGAAGAGGCGGTCAAGCTTGGACTTGGCTAGTTTGACCGTGTTGCGTTCAGGGGAGCTCTCACCTTCAGACTTCAGCGTTACCTGAGAGAGGGAACCATTACTGTTGGAGCAGGACGATTGAACAACTCCCAATGAGTCACAAACACTCATATCATCCAGAAAACGGAAAATGTCGCTTATGTCATCGCTGACCATCTCAGAGTCCTCCTCACAATGCTTGAAGGCGTGTCTTTCTCTGTCACTGTACTTCACTGGGTATTCCTTCCCCTTCTTCTTCTCAGCCTGCTCCGTTTGAGTCCCAACACTAGAGGAGCTGTCCACTCCCTGAAAGGAAGGACTGTTTTTGCCCCTGAACCTTTTGGCTGCTTCTCTTTTCTCCAAACCCACCGGCCCACTCGCCATCAGTGCTACATCCTTGGTTTTTATTCCTTCACTTTTCTTTGCAAAACCAGAAGGAGAAACTAACACCTTTTCCTTTGGGCTCTGAAAATGCTGATCATTGTCAGTTCTTCGGATGGTGACATTGCGATGATGGTTTTCTTTGAGTGGTTTGCTGTTCAGAAAGGATCTCTCAAGTTCTGGAGGCCCCTCTCCTGTGTTGAGACTGAGGCTCTTCACGGGCCACGACGGCTGCTTCCCTGCTTTGTTCCTGTGCTTCCTGCTGCTGATGCTCTCAGAGACCGTAGTCGGACCAAAGTAAGTGGAGGCCTGCAGGTTGTCCAGGCTCTCATGTTTAACCCTCCTCCTGTCCTGAAGAGGAGAGTTGAGTGTTGGCTCAAAGTAGGGGTTACTGTAGGGCAGTTCAAAGCTGTGGTTGAAGAAGGTAGTAGGTTTGTGCAGCTCCCTCTTGTGGTAGCCTTCAGCAGCCTTACTGCCCTGCTTGCTTTTACTGGGATTCACCTACAGGAAGTAACCCAGAAAAATAACTGATTAATCTTTACAACACTTTAACACAGCAGAGACAGTGTATTATTTGTCACTTTGGGTTCATTTAAGAATAAGCATTAAAAACATTATTAAAATGTTTTAATTAACCAATTGCAAATGGACAATAAATTGAGTGAAACATGTATAAACTGTCAAGGGAGAACCATTCTAGTAGTTCTAGGTCAAGTTGTGTTAATGGGAATTATATAACTTCAAATATGGAACAGTGATCTGCAGGATAAAAGAGGTACATGCTATAAGAAAGTCATGTGGTGTTTATACTCATTAAACAGGAGCAAAAATCTGTGTCAGAAAAACAGACAAGTGTAAGAAGTTCTCCCCTGTGTACTGAATATAAAAGTTGGATCATCAGACAATAAGAGAACTGAGAGAGTGAGTAATGCATACATTTCAATGTGTGCTTAAAAGGATACAATATGGTAAATGGGATGTATTTTAAAAAGTGACAGTATACGTATATGAGTTCAACAATGCCTTTTTGCCTATATTTCTGCAGTGAAGAAAAAGCCATTGACTTTTGCTTTCTACTTATCTAGAAATATTGTATCTACATGTTAAATGGAAATATTAAACGTATACTCCACTATGTTTATTTGATACCTTTCTAAACATACATTTTACTTTCAGAATATAAGTGTCAAATGTGATTTTAGTTTATAATTAACCTACCCAATACTCATATACAGTATACTAATATATGTAAACATACATAAATAATAATATGCATACTGACTTAAATATACTCATATGGTTTGAATTGGGCCATTCTGCAAACTAAAACTTTTAAAAGTTATACAATGAGTATTAGTTCCACACATTTTTTGTTTTTATAAAATGATGATTAGGCCATTTTTTTTCTTTAACCTGTTTTCCATAAACTTAAGTTTACATTGATGTGTTCTCTAATAATAGTTGCCTGGATATCCAGGAATCTTTATTCTTTATGTAATAACTAATGACAGCGTTCTCATAATTATTCATAAAATCAGTTCATGCAATATTTCTCTTTTTATGTTCTCACATGATCATCAGATGTACAATGGACATTCAAAAAACTTTGGATACAGTTTGATCATGGTTTCCATTTGTGTCTTTTTTTGTGAATTGAATACTTTAGTTTTTTCTTACTGTTCCTACAAAATAATTCCCCTATCTGAATACATTGCCTCTTAAAATTTTTTTTTCCTGAAATACATTAACAGTACTTCAAGTTGCTCCGCATCTCTTACGTCCTTCAGCAGTTTTCTAGAAACAAAAACACAAACCTGTGGGGAGAAGGCCACAAAGTTGTGGAAGTCCTCCTTGAAGACGTTCCTCTTCTGGATGCAGGAGTGGACGGAGAAGGGCTCTGGAGGGTCCATGTGCTGCAGGGACTCCTGGTCGGTGGTGCACTCGCTGTCCATATCCATGGGGAAGTAGGTGCTCTCTATCTCACATGGGGGAGAGGGTGGGCTGCTGTTGGAGTACTGGGGTAGGTGGTGCAGCTTGTCCAGAGACGCTGCTCTACATTTCAGGTCCTTGTTGATGCCCAGAAGGAAGTTAGGGTCCGAGGAGGGGATGAACGGCTGGAAGGTCTTGCACTCAGAGGAGGGGGTGGCGCTCTGAGTCCCAGGTAGCTGCTTGGTGGGGTGATGGTGGTGGTGTCCAGCTCTGGGGTGATCCATGTGCTCATAACCAAGCCTCCTGTCACAGTCCTGAAACTTAAAGGAGTCATCATCAGACTTGCCCAGCTCCAACGACTGGTTCTTGTGGAACTTGCCTCTGTGTGCTGTGGGGAGCTTGTCTTTGACCATGCCTCCGTTCATCTGGATCAAGTTGAACATGGTGACGATGTCTGCTGCCACCATGAGCTTCTTGGACTGTGGGTCTTCCATGGAGCAGCGCATCTTGTCCTTGAAGAGGGTGGCTGGGAAGGCGGGGTCCAGGCAGGCGGTGTAGAAAAGCAGGCTGCGGAGCTTGGCCAGCTGTACCAGGTCGAAGCGAGCGCACAGGGACTTACACAGGTCCTGGTAGGACATGGTCTTGTGCTTGGTGTCCAGCTCGTCCAGGATTCGAACCAGGAACAGAGAGTACTCTGGGAGGGGGTCCATGGCTGCTGGGGGGGCAGGAACAGGCTTACAGAGGAGGTCCTACCTCAGGAGAAGCTAGAAACCACACATCTGAATGTTCATTCAATGCTTGTTTTGACCACAGGAGACACATAAAGCATCAGAAAATCAGAGATGCCCACATAGGCCGACAGACAGTCCCACTGTCTTTAAAACTCATTTAAGATCACACATCATTTGCTGATTTTATGACAAATGGTCATAAGAGGACTAAAATCAGCATTTCGACAATAAGAGCAGATGTAGCAGGTGTGCAGCCTTATTTCAGTCCTCCAGCATCTGCATACCGTCACTCACCCTGAGTAGTTGTGAGCAGAGAGAGAACGATCTGGTGCTCGGTGCAGCACAGCGGTGTGTCTCCCCCCACCCCCCACCCCCCCCCAGCCCCCACCCCACCCCCAGCAGCAGAGGAGAACCAGACATCACCTGGCTCTGGATCTCCCATACAAGCAAACGAACTTTAACCAAAATCAAATTATCCATCAGTCAAAATAAAATCAATTTGAATCAAATCTAACGCACAGTGCATTCTCACGTGCCGCACTCAGGTAAATGCTGATAAATATCCTTCCTGTCCCGGCTGTATGTGACGTTACCCCCGGGTCCCTGCTCCCGGGCTGCAGGGCTCACAGCCGGCTGGACGCTCTTCCATTGTCCGCTGTCTCCTCTCCCAGGACTCTGTCTCAGCGGCGAGGCTGAGAGATAAACTGCACGTTGTGCTGAAAAAGAGCCAGTGTCAACGTCCAAACAATAAACACGGGCTGCTTCCGCTTTCAAAATAAGAGCCTCAGAAGAGCACTGTTTATAATCAACATTGTTTTCCCTACAGATCTACAGATGTTGAGGAATATTCACACATGTAAAACGAGCATTGTAATGTTCTCCTTAGTCTGGGTGGAAGTAGATCTGAACTATTGTATACTGTCTGTTTGTGTAAGTCTTACAATGCAACACATCTCCTAAATAAACAGCACATTTGTCTAAAATATCATTCTGTAAATTAACTATTACGGAACCATAATGTTATACAGTAGCCTACTGATAACTCAAAATGGTAAGGTACACTACTTTGGTAAATATGCTTAGTTCCAGCATCGACGGAGACTACTTCTTCTAAACAAGTGACCTCTGGTATTACTGCTCTTAAATCTGCCATGGTCAAATTCAACAAGGTTAGTCTTTACTTACTAAATACAAATTAAAACATCATCTTGCAAGGATAAACATCCTTCAAACAGAGAATAATTAATTAAAGGTTTAACTGAATTTTAAGAAGAACTTTAAGATTGTTGAACAGTGTCACACTATCTTTCTACTACTGTATACTATATTTACTAGTCCAGATTGTGATCGGATCAGATCACATCAGGATCAGGGTGTAATCCCACATCTTTGCTCAGACCACATTCATCTTTATTCTCTTTAATGGTTTATTTAGCAGGGACAATGCACATGTGTATCTCTGTTAAGTTTTGTTTAGTCTCCACCCCATTCAACTCCTACAATTGTCACATACACATGCTTACAAGTGCATGCATCAAGAATATTTTCCTTTATTAAACAGTTATTTGTTGTATGACATATGAGAGTGCTTGTGTGTATATGTTTCAATCATATATTCAAATGTATACTCTTTTCCAAGTAAAAAAGTATTAAAAAGAAGAGCTAGTTTTATAATTCTTTCATAATTTCAAAAGAGAAATACATTGTAATAAAAGTTGTCTAAATTGAAAAAACTGTAGAATACATACATATTACGTGAGAAATTAGCATGAAATGCAAAAATAGTACAGATATACTGTATGGATGGGTGCATTGAATGCATCCATGAATTAGAGAAATTGTAAATTAATACAAAACACATATGATGTTGTTCATTTTATTGTATACAATATAATATAATGACTTCACTGATTTGATAGCCAACACTTGTAATAGTGCAAGTCAAAGCGCTTTTGTTTTAGTGCTTTTATTGTGAAGGAAACGCTTCTAACTTCCGGTCATAGAATGCTTTATCCAGTGTGATCGATGCAGCTCTTTGTTTCCACTTAGAATGACGTAACTACAACTACCGCTGGACACTAGAAATAGTATAAATATAAAACGTTGACAGTCTGTATTATTTAATATGATAATGTAGACCTGATAAAATGCCTTTATTATAAATTACTTTGAAAAAGAGTCATTCACATCATCATCATCTCATAACAAAATAAGTTAAGGCGACTACTTGCATTCGGTGACTTGATTTTAAAAATGAAAACCAGGGAAATGTTTTGTTTTGCGGTCCATATCTCATTAAAATAACTAATGTTAGTAATTATTAAAGACAAAATGGGGACAATTCTGTTCTAATGTAGTTTGACCAGACCATTGTAACTGCTGTGCAGTCCAGACATACTGATACAATAGGGCCTCTAACTAATTAATGAAACCAGTTCAATACGCATTATTCTTATTCTTATCATTCTTTATGAGCGCAGTAACGGTAAGGTATCTAATTACTTATTTATTTAGTATTCCATAACTTAATAACAGAGATGGTCAAACTAAAGTAGTAGCAGAAATCCTACAATGAAGCGGGACATTTAACTGTACACCCGTGAGAGGGCGATCAAGAAAAGAGAGCGAGCGGCGCCATTGAGGGAGTTTACAGATGAAAAACACAGAAAGACAGAAGCACAATAACAACAAGTAGGTTATATTTAGGTGTTTTTTTGTAAATAACCGACGGTATCAAGAGGAAGTAAAGTCCACTGGTTTGTCCCTTATACCCTAACTGCCATGAGACAACTCAAAATCAAGTTTCCAAAATCCGACACTGAGGTGGTCTTAACGCACCGGCAGATGACAGCGCTGACAAAGTGTGTTTCCCGCATCAAGACGCTACAATACTAATTGTGGGCTTGTCATGTTGATTCAGCCACAACAGAAGAAAAGAAAAAGAAACTCTCGCTCTCTCCAGAGGGGCAGGTCAGCCAAAAAGGCCAAACGGGCCTTTGCCCGGTCAACATTAGCCCGTACCCAGGGCCGCCCCTGGCCAACTTGGGGCCCCAAGCGACATTGTGAGATGAGCCCCCCCCCCCCCCCCAACCGACAGGAGTGAACAAAATAGTTTTTCAACAGTTGAGTAATTTATTGCATTTAAATAACTGTTTTGATGTGTTCCAGTCAGGCTTTCGTCCAAACCACAGCACTGAGACTGCTCTTGTGAAGGTCTTTAATGACATCCACTTAAACACAGACAGTGGCAGAACTTCAGTGTTAGTATTATTAGATCTCAGTGCTGCGTTTGACACTGTTGACCACAACATATTACTAGACCGACTGGAGAACTGGGTGGGACTTTCGGAAACAGTTCTGAATTAGTTTGAATCCTACTTAAAGGACAGAAACAACTTTGTTTCTATAGGTAAATACTAGGGCTGTCAGTCGATTAAAATATTTAATCGCGATTAATCCCATTATTGTCCATAGTTAATCGCGATTAATCGCAAATTAATCGCACATTTTTTATCTGTTCTAAATGTACCTTATATTTTTCAAGTTTTTAATACTCTTATCAACATATGAGTGGACAAATATGCTTTATGCTAATGTTTATTATCATTTGAACAATGACAAATATTCTCATGAATATTAAACACAACAACCTCTGAACATTACAAATATTCGCCTCAATTCAACCTGGAACCTCTCTCATTCAATAATACAATACAAATGGTGTGTGTGTGTTGTGTGTGTGTGTGTGTGTGTGTGTGTGTGTGTGTGTGTGTGTGTGTGTGTGTGTGTGTGTGTGTGTGTTGTGTGTGTGATGGATCGTTGGAGCTATGTGCAACTCAAGGCATATGCTCGAACGGGAGCTGCCTGGACGCTGCAATCATGTTGCACTATCCGTGCTGAGTGTGCTGACTTTCGTACAATGTCCCACTGTCTGGCTACCTGCATAAAGTCAAGTGCTCGGCGCAGTTGTGGCGAAAATGTTTCATTTAAAACAGCTCCTTGTATCCGTTAGCGCAGCTAGCTAGCACCAGATGCTAACACAACAATGCACGTAAGGTCTCTCTCTCGCTTCCGCTCGGGCCACACATACAACACACCCTCCCGGTCCTCCCAATAGTCAGTCGGTGCCTGCCGGTGAGCGTGGAAGGTGTGGTCTGCCACAAGCGGGCGACAGGAGCGGGGCTGTCAGCATCAGCTTGTAGATGGTATTTTAAACTCGATGCGCTCTGAAACTACGGGGCGGCCGAGGAAAAAAAATACACATGCATTAATCGCGTTAAAATAATTAGTGGCGTTAATTTTTTTTTGCGTTAACGCGTTATTAACGCGTTAAATTGACAGCCCTAGTAAATACACATCTGAGTTTGACAATATGACATGTGGGGTACCTCAAGGCTCCATCTTGGGGCCTCTTCTCTTTAACGTCTACATGCTAACCACTGGCTCAGATAATGAAGAACAACAAAATAAGTTACCATAGCTATGCAGATGACACACAAATTTACGTAACAATTTCACCAGGAGACTATGCTCCAATTCAAACACTGAGTAAGTGCATTGAACAAATCAATGACTGGGATGTGTCAGAACTTTCTCCAATTAAACAAAGATCAAACTGAGGTAATGGTTTTTGGAGCCAAGTCAGAACGTATAAAAGTTAGCGCTGAGCTTCAGTGTGCAATGTTCAAAACAACAGATAAAGCCAGAAATCTAGGTGTAGTCATGGACTCTGACCTGAGTTTCAAACAGTCACATTAAAACTGTTACTAAATCAGCCTACTATCACCTAAAGAATATATCTAGGATTAAAAGACTAATGTCACAGCAGGATTTGGAAAAAACTTGTCCATTAGCTTTTATCTTCAGTAGACCTCGACTACTGCAATGGTGTCTTCACAGGTCTCACTAAAAAAATCTATTAGGAAGCTGGCAGCTGATTCAGAACGCTGCTGCTCGAGTCCTCACTGACACTAAGAAAGTGGGATCACATCACTCCTGTTCTGAAGTCTTTACACTGGCTTCCTGTGTGTCAAAGAATAGATTTCAAAAATACTGCTGCTGGTTTATAAAGCACTGAATGGTTTAGGCCCAAAATACATTTCTGACCTCCTGCTAAATGATGAACCATCCAGATCTCTCAGGTCTTCAGGGACTGGTCAGCTTTCTGTCCCCAGAGTCAGAACTAAACATGGAGAAAGCAGCGTTCAGTTATTATGCTCCAAATATCTGGAACAAACTCCCAGAAACCTGCAGGTCCGCTGCAACTCTGACTACTTTTAAATCCAGGCTGAAGACTTTTCTTTTTGTCGCTGCTTTTAATTGACTGTAACTTTTATCCATGTATTTTTTCTTTTAATGTTTCTTTTATTATCTTTTCTTTTTAATGACTGATTTTAAATGCCATTTTCTTAATGTCTTTCATTTTTTGTAAAGCACTTTGAATTGCCTTGTGTTGAAAAGTGCTATATAAATAAACTTGCCTTGCCTTGCCTTGGAAACAAAGCAGGCTACTTTGCAAATATAATTCCTGTTTATTATTATTATTATCAACACAGTTACTTTTTATACAGTGAGGTAAATGGTAAATGTGCATGTATGTCGTTCAGTGTGCGTTTACAGGTGAATACGTCTGCATTTCCTGCCAAATACTAGCCTCAAAAAGATTAAAATATGATTAATGCAAATAAACTACTTCTACTAATAATAATAATTATAATCAATTCAATAATATAAATACTATATTATTTTTATTATATTATAGTATAAGACAAAACATGCTTATGACATGCTCAAAAACTGATATTTCTTAAATCTGTATTCAAATATAGTTCCCTCTGTCAGCAATGTATCAACAACTACACACATATTGCTATCAGTATTTCTCTGTGTTGTGGTTGACATGATGATGACTGTTAGGAGTTAAGGGGAGAGGCTGAGCATCACCATGATGATGACTGTTAGGAGTTAAGGGGAGAGGCTGAGCGTCACCATGAAATGTGCAAATTGACATGAAAATGAATAAGAGGGGAAAAAATGCTCCATGTTTTTTAGGCTGTAAACTTTAACTGTTATGTAAGCGAACTAGACAGACAGTGTATCACTCTTCCTCCTGTACATTAGCAGATAAAAGGCATCACATACTTGAATGAATGTTAAATAAAGAATGCTGGAAATAACTGCATCTCCATTAGCCTATATGCTCTGCAGAGACTGCCTTCTTCATGTCGTGAATTGCAGCTGATGTTTTAATATGGAAATTGGCAATTTGACTTATACAACATTCACAAGTTGTACATTTGACTCATACAATAACCCACCTTCGAGTGATGCTCTAGTTTTTTCACGTTTTTTTTTTCCCCCTCTTGCTTGCTCCGGACTGAAACTGTCTTTTCACCGACATCTCTTCACCTGCACTAGTGGCCGTATCAACAGTGGCGACTGGTCATTAGGGGCAGGGCACAGCCCCACCTAGTGTCAGCAGAAAGTATTAAAAGTAATGATTACAAAAAAATGCAAAAAAAAAAATTAAAAAAAATATTAAATATATTTTAAGAGATCATGTTTAATCATCTGATTCGTCTGTACATTGCTGTTTTAGTCTGTGTTCTTCTAATTAGTGTCTACAGTGTGTGCCTATTGAGCTGTTTAGGAGCCATGTGGGGGACAAAACCCGATCCTGCCCCTCCCTCTCCCTGTTTAAGTCAACGGTGACTGTAAAAACTACACTGCGCATGCTCAGAGTATTGTCCTATTTAATGTGTGTGGCAAAAAAATAATGACCATAGGGGCATAGTGCTGCCATCCCCACCATACGTCATCT
Organism: Gymnodraco acuticeps; assembly: GCF_902827175.1. NCBI lineage: Eukaryota > Metazoa > Chordata > Actinopteri > Perciformes > Bathydraconidae > Gymnodraco > Gymnodraco acuticeps. Next base: position 219,769 of record NW_022989798.1, read on the forward strand.
CACATAATTCAGAGCTGATTGGCTGTAAGTACGTGTGCCGCGAAAAGTGTGGAGGAGGAGAGAGAGCTGCAGTGACGCGTCCTAAAACCCGGAAGTAAACTGCGCATGGCTTCCCTCCACAAAAAAGCAATGATATTTCT